>NC_090445.1:1541058932-1541358932 GCF_031143425.1 Pleurodeles waltl
AATAAAGTAATTGTTGAAATCAAAAACTAATAATAATAAGTAGGCACAAATTTAAATAGATGCAAATACCATGTACCAATTCATATGGTAAAACTTAATGTAAAATTTAAGGAACGAAACTTGGGTATGCAAGAAACGTATGCATTTTTTTAGTTGTGCCCAAGATAATGAGTTTAGGAAGAGTAGTTACTTGTCCAACTTTGAAACTGGGGTTAACTGATTCAGAGAGCACTTGCTAAATTTTTTTTTTTTTTTGCACACTGGTTTACACGTAAAGCCAAAATGGAGAGAAATTCAGTTGATAATAGCCAATAGCCTACTTTTCTGTGCTCCTGATAACAATGGTGCAATCGTGTCGGGAGATCTATCGCCCATGACAGGAAAGGCCCCAAAAAGCAAAAAGGAAACATCAAGATATTTCATTTCAAATTCACTAATAATGGTGATGTGGGTAGCTACGGTAGTTGGGCCCTGGCTCAGCCAAGCGCCATATTTGCATCATTTTTTGACGCAAAACCGGTGCAAACTTACAAATACAATTGTATTTTGTAAGTTTGTGCCGCTTTTGCATCAATAAGTGGAGCAAATGCAGCTCTAAAATAGTATAAATATGGGCCTATGTTTTTTCATCTAAAACACACTTCACAGATGCAAAGCCTCCTGCCAAGCAGATGGCACACTTTACAAGCACTGTTGAACTCGCCTTCTTCTCAAGAATCACGCAACAATGAAATTTATGCGAGTGAGTCACCTCGCCTGACCTGTTATCACAGGTAAATATGGTCCACAAATCATGACAGGTTGCCTGTATACCTTCCACCCATTTCCACTTTTGTCCTCCTCATTTAGACAATTTTAGCACCTTGGCCATTTGTGTTTTAGGCGCCAAGGAACGCTCAAAGCCAAGTTGTCAAAACAAGAGACTAATGTGCTCCTGGCACCAGGGTTTCTGCTGAGAATCCACAAAAAGCAAGCATATGTCACTCCAGACAGAGACTAGCCAAGTACCAATTAAAGCAGGTACTGCTACAAATGCCTGAACTGCCAAGCACCTAGAACCAAAATAGAAACAGCACAAACCCAGTCTCAGCCAATCTGGCCCTCATCAGTGTGGTGACAAGATATCTGCAGAAAATGCAGCTGTTGCAGACTTCTGCACACGTGGCGGAAAAGAACACACATTCAAAGCCGTGGTGACCAATGTGACCAACACCATGCTATCTCCATGGGTTCTACACTCATCACAAATAATGTGTAAATTTATTGAAAAATGTGGCAGCGAATCTGCTGTACCTAAGGCAGAAAATCCTCAACGATACTGGAAGATTATTCCTAAACATTCTCTGCTGTGAAAAAGTCATAAGAAGGTTAGTATGAAAGTTATAATACGCTGCGAAACCCAGACAGTGAGTTATTGGGAAGCAGAGTTTTATTATTAATGATTTTAATCCCTGCCAAGAGTACGGTACCCTCTAGGATATCAATAATGACATGTCTAAGGACAGTCAATTTAGCTAGGTGCACTGAACTTTCAGGTTCCCCTGCAGGATTGATTCATTGGGACTCCAGAAAAAATATTTGGGGTTTAAAGCTTTACTTTTGCACAACTATAAATAATTTCCTAGTGCTCAAAGGCCAAATGTGTACTCTTCAACTCAAATATACTTTTCTCCGAGACACACACAGTATTCCAAGAATGTCTTCATTATGGAATAACTGCATTACACTGAATTGAGAATGTAGCATTGTCGAGGATCTGGCGAGGCTGATATAGGTCTGTACGTGATACGTATTGGGGTGTACATGTATGTGCCCAATCAATCAATGCTTATAAAGCGTGGCTACTCACCCTTGAGGGTCAGACTCAAGGCACTTGGGGGGGGTCCTCAACCAAAAGCCACCAGGGTTCCTGGCGCTGGGCGCGGTCCAGGCATGGACGGGTGAGATGGGCTTGCCTTTGGCGTGCCGCATTGTGGCTGCCATCAAGAAGAGGAAGGGGCGGGGGGAGAGTAGGTAGCTGGAGGGCAGTAAAGGTGCTTCACAGGGGGGAGGGAGGCAGAGGAAGTGGGGAGAAAGGAAAAAAAGCACTAGGGAAAAACAAGGGGTGATAGAAGAAAAAGGCAGAAAATGCAAAAGTGAAAAAAGCGACGGAGAGAAGAAAAGAAAAGGAATTTACTTACTTGTGATGGCCACTAGACCACTATGGATGAGGCGCAGGGACGAGCCTGCGGGTGTAGAGGCAAAGGCAGCAGCAGCCAGAGGAGCTGGGGAGGGCAGCAGGCACGGACCAGGAATTTATCTACAAACCACAGAGTACTGATCGTAATAGAGGTTTAAAAGTTGGGGGTGCAGGAGAAGTGAGAGGAGGGAGAATATAACATTAAAGTCGAGGGTTAACAGTTCAGAGAGGAAATGTGATAGACTAAGGCATACATGGAGGGTTGGGGCAGTGAGGATAGTGATATAGGTATGGGGGGAGAAGTGGGAAGATATGACCTTTTTATTGTGCCCTCATCACATAAAAGTGTGGAGATTATAGCTTGTACAAGAAATAAATCATACTGGTCCTGTTAGCTTTAAAAGACAATTGTGCCCTAATTGTTACCATTACTGAAGGCCCCTTGTGGTTTTGCAGTACACAACTACACAGTAGGAAGTAGCCAGCAAGAACCAGCCATATTAATGCCAATTCTGCTACATTCCAGCAACTTTGTAGATGGTGCAATAACATTACCTATTTGTGGTTCAGATAGTCCAGTTAGGACAGCCACATAGAAAGGGGGGGGGGGGGGAGGGCAAACATAAATGCACATTAAGGGGTTGTGCTGTGCACTCTCCCTCAGTGCTCGTAACAGCCTGTGGCCCGCCCCTTTTTTACTAAAAACGATAATAAACATAGTTTATTGTTTTAGTAAAAGGTTTTTGCAGCAGCTACTGCTGGCGGGGAGGGGTGTATGGGCGACGCTCCTCCTCCCTAGAAGAGGAGCCACAACTGGATGCAAATATCTAAAAGGAGATCCCAACCCAAACGTTCTAATATAGAACTTGTCCCAGGTATCGAATGCCTATATAAATCCATTTTTGTACTCTCATTGCATTATAGAAGAGGCTGTATTGGTTTGTGCAGCCACAGCATGGGCACAAAGTTTGGGCATCATTTAGAGACTGGTGGAGCTGGAGCTCTGCCATAAAATGCCAAAAGCTCCTGCTCTGCAAACTTGAGGTTTCCCCACCTCAATTAGTGGAAAAATTAAGACCCACTCTGCGCCAGTGATCTAAAACCACCTCCTAAAGTTTTAAAGGAAGTAAGAAACCTTGGAATTACCATAGACTCCAAATTATCAACCAATGCCTAAGTGGAAAAGTTAGCAAGACCATGCTTCATTACTATGAAAGCTCTTCAACGCATCTTCCCACACCTAGGCCCATATTTATAATTTTTTAGCGCTGCATTTGCGTCATTTTTTGATGCAGAAGCGGCGCAAACTTACAAAATACAATTGTATTTTGTAAGTTTGCCCCGCTTTTGCATCAAAAAATGACGCAAATGCGGTGCTAAAAAGGTATAAATATGGGCCTTAGTATTTCCACAAAAGGTCAAAGCTACTGTCTCTCTTGTACTGTCTAAACTGAATTACTCCAATGGCCTCTACCATGGATCATCTTTATCAACTATGAAAAACTACAACAAATTCAGAACTCTGCTGCCAGACTACTCCTACGTGTAAAGATACAAGCACTAATCTCCCCTGCCCTGAGAGCCCTACATTGGTTATCGATTGCCAGAAGCTCCACCTTCAAGCTACTTTGTATCACCCACACTACATTAGCTGGATAAGGACCACTTTTTATAAGGAATAAAATCACAAAATACACACAACAAAGGAACCTCCACTCAAGATTGGCAACTCAGCTCAAAACTCCAGCATACAAGAAACAAAAAGCCAAGGGTGGAATGTCTTTGTCTGTTCAAGCTGCCAAACTATCGAATTCTTAACCCCCAAACATAATAGCAACAGAAAACTATCTTATCTTCTGAAGACTACTCAAGAGTTGGCTTTTTCTTACATGACCACCACACTCACACACAAATGTACAGCTTATGCCTGTGCATGTAAATATATATATATAATATGATTACATGTATGTATTAAGATACGTGCATCTCTTTTCACAAATACATATACTACTTATGATTTTAAAATATATAGATATTATATATATACATATATATACATATATATACATATATACACATATATACATATATATATATATATATATATATATATATATATATATATATATTTACATTTACATTTACATTTATGATGAACATGCATATAGGCCACTGCATAGTTTTCATATAAATTATTTGACTAGATGCTTATGGGTTTCTGTTTATTTTCTTTATCTATAACAATTGCATCGATATGTGCATTACTACTGAAACACTGAGGAAAACATAAAAACATATGTTGGCCCTGGCCCTTTTTGCAGGGTCATCCCCAAACTTTTCGCCTTTCTCCTCCTATTTTTCTGACCCTCTTTTTGTTGGCTTTAGGACTCTGGGCACTTTACCACTTCCAATCAGTGCTAAAATGCATGTCCTATCCCCCCTACAACTTGGTATAATTGGTTTACACCTGTTTGGCTTATTTAATTTACCTATAAGTCCCTTGTAAAGTGGTATAAGATATACACAGGGCCTGTAAATTAAATGCTACTAGTGGGACTGCAGCACAGATTGTGCCACTCACAGAAGTACCCTTCAAACATTTCTCAGGCCTGCCACTGCAGGGCCTGGATACACAGTTTTCTGCCACATTGACTTGGCAAATCAAACAACATGCCAAGGCCTAAACCCCCTTTTTACTACACCCATGTCACCCCTAAGGTAGGCCCTATGGGCAAGGTACTGTGTATGTAAAAGGTGGGACATAGGTCTTTATATAGTACATGTCCCAGTAGTGACAAACAGCCTATTAAGTTTCTCACTACTGTGAGCGCTGCTCCTCTCATAGCAGTGCATTGGAAATGCCCTGACATATATCTAAGTGGTATCTTCTGATTTATGAGGAATAGCGAGGGCACGTTTAGTATGTTTGGAAAGGTAGTGAGAAATGCTACTTACTGGTGTAGGTGGATTTTTTATTACCATTATAGAAATGCCACTTTTAGAAAGTGAGCATTTCTTAGTGCTTATAACTCCAGTACTTTTGCATCCAGGCTCCAATCCACGTTTCGGGCAGAGTGGCAGCTCCACTTGGTGCATACTTTCCAGACAGCCATCACACAGGAGGGTCTGCGTGTGACAGAAGAGGTATCTGCATACTGATAGACTTCCGGGGCTGGGGAGAGGGAGGGTTGTTTACACATTTCATGTGAACAGGCTGTGTTCTTCCCTCACACAATGGGCTGATTACCCTCTACTGATGTCTGGAGACAGGGCTGGGTTGAGAGGGTGTTGTGCTTGACTTGAAAGGACTCCTTTGAAGTTACCCTCCCTGGACAAAGGCATTTTTGAGTTTAAGTAGTGGACTGTACAAAGGACTCATCTGGACTGCTCTTCTGGTTGTTACCCTGCTGCCTGGTGACTGCTGGTGGCACAAAGGACTCATCAGGGATGCTTTTCTGCTTGTTGCCCTACAGACCAGCTGTCCCCCCCTAGATGGACTGGACTGGCATTGCTGGATTGGTTGTAGAGATCGCCCCTATCTGTAGGGTGCTGGTCTCCCTATCAGCTGCTGTCTGCCTTTGTGTCCCCCTGAGTGTCTCTGTGGAGCCCAGCATGCGAGGAGCGCCGTCTCCTGCTCTATGGCTGCTTTGCGGGTCTTAGTGCATGGGCAGCTGTGTGTGAAGAAGCACTTTGTTTCTTTTTAGTCACCATGCGTGAAGAGCGCTGTAATTCTTTTTATTTACTGCACGTAAAGACTGCTGCCGTGCCATCGGCCTGGGCGCAGGGAGGCCCTGTGGATACCGTGTTGTGAGGCCCACCTACCCTCCAAAAAGCAAGAGATGTCGAGAGGAGCCCTCTGGCAACCTCGCTTCCAGCGTGCACAAGGCATGCTGTCCTAGGTGCCCCCCGGGCACAAACACACACCTCCTGTCCACAAATCCCCACTGTGGCCCAGGCCGGTGCATCAGAACCTTTTTAATTTCTATCTGATATTATTTCTGTTAATTATTGGTGCAGTAACTGATGGAAAATGCTTATAAGTTCCATAACTCTCTGGGTCATGATTACTAGATCAACAATTGACTGTGGGACAATCAATATTACAATAACTGCAGAATTTATGGCATAACCAGCATTACAACATGCTACTGTGCAACACCAGTTCTACCCTACCCCAAGGTCAGAAATGGACAAAAAATAGATTGAGGCACCAAAATAAAAGTGGCCCTGTTAGCAAACCAGATAGCTAAAAAAGTGTCCCACGCTCGCAAAACAGGTCCGTTTTACATTTGTAAAGACATCCAGTAGGAGTATTTTGCAAGGTATTTGTTTGCTGCAGGCAATGTTTGTGGTAATATGATGGACCTCAACAGTTATCACCAGCCCACCTGGCCATAAAACAGGCACACAAACTGCTAAGAAACTGGCCCAGACACTAATCTGTGAGACAATCCCCTTGGGCACTGCCTGATTGCCCTATAGACCAGTCTGACCCTGCCTGCCCCCAAACCTTACGCATTGCACTCAAATTCTCCCAGGTAGACTAAATTACTACACCAATTCCCTTCCAACCATACAGCCTAGGGGCACCGAGGGATCTGATGAAAAATCTGAGCGCTCCATGGCCTCAGGGTAACAAAGAACTAAATGGCGCATTGATTAGCTACGTACCCTGCAATCAAAAAGCTCAGTAGTGCTCGAAGAGGGCCTGGTAAGTGCTGTGCAAATACAAGCATTAACGAATACAGACGTTACTGACACAATAGCTACCTGATAGGACATTATTACTGGTAGGATAGTCTGATGCGATGGGATTCTTAGCACAAGTACTATGTGACAGAGCATTAATATTGGTAGACTAACAGTCTGATGGTATTCATAGCACAAATACTAAATGACAGGGCATAATTATAGATAGACCAACCGTCTGATGTGATGGGATTCATTGCACAATAATTACGTGACAGGGCATTACTACTGGTAGGCTAACAGACTTATGTGAAGGGATTCAGTACCATAGCTATGTGACAGGGCATTATTAGTGGTAGAATAGGAGTCTGATGGGACTCATAGCACAATAACTATGTGACAGGGCATTATTAGTGGTAGAATAACAAGCTGACAGCCCAGTAGGTGTATGGTGGGATTTTATGAATGAGTGATGTGGAATGGTCACTGAAATTATAACTGCCTTGTAGAGTGCACGATTACGCTCATCAAATCATGCTTACTGGCACAATAATTGTATCGAGGCATGATTTTTGGTACAAGTGTGTGATTAGGGCATGTTCCACTGTGCAATAAATTTTCAGAGCACAGCGAGGCAGTTGCGGGTGCTGGAGAAACAACTGATGGTACAGCGCGAAACCAGAACTACCTGACCGAAATGGATGACACCTTGATGGACATCAGGGAGGCCCCTCTACACAATCCCCCATCCAAACCTTTCCAGAAGATTTCTAGTGAAGCGTCTACAGGGCTCAATCAGTCAATCTAACAAGGATGCCATTGGAGAACCGTCCAGTGAGGTGAAAAGGGCCCTAGAGGCAGTAGGAAATAAATAAACGTGCAGTTAACGAGTCACTGTTTTTGTTCAACTTACAAGTAAATATGTTCTGGCCAATGTTGTCTCCTTTTCCTTCTGTTCTGTAAGTCTGTGCCACTGTTGGGGCCTTTGTTAGTATTGTCCTGCTGAGACGGCACATTCCTTAAAATTCATTGCATCTGGCAGGACTAGGTTTTGTAATGTGGAACACACAACAATCATATCCTAGGCAACCTTTGGGTGATAAAGTCTACACCTCGACAGTGCAAGGCATTGGAATCTGGACTTCAGTATGCCAAAACACGATTTAATTACCTCACATACCCGCCTGAATGCTGTGGGCTAGGCTTTGGGATTTGCACAGGGTGTAATCAATCACCCATGGTCTCATGTCCTGGATAGTAGACTTGAATCAACACAGTAATGTAGTAATAATTTCAAGATGAAACATGGATATTTAGTTGTGGAACTTGAGCAAATTGAGGGTTTGAGGCCAATTGTAAGTGTCCGGCATTTGTGCTGATTCTTTAGGTTTCATGTATTGAGAAGTAGCCGTGACCTAGTAGGTCATCGTTACTGGGAGCCAGCGGGGTACACACAGCCTTGCAATGCTCTAGAGAAGGCACACAGGTGCCAAGCTCTTTGTAAGGGCTTTGAACGCGTGCGCCACAGGCCCTGTGCAATCCCAGCCTCGGTGTCCCACCTGTGCAATACGTCGAGCGCCGTCACTACTGCGCAATGTGCTTCAGTGATGACTTCCGGTAAACTGTCGACGCAAAAAGCTGTTTGCATCTAAAAGTTAAATGCTGCTATTGTTTGCATAGCTTTGTGCACCAATGTCGCGTTGGTACGAATCGTCTCACAGTGCAGCAAATGTGACGTACAACGCCTAACAACAGGAAAGTCGAGTGTCATTGCGGACTGTATGCCAGGAAACTGAAGACATGGAAAGTGGTGTCAGCGAGGTGTACTAATTCCCCCTCCATAAAATCTGCTGGTTGCCTCGCAGGAGACGTGATGGGAGGGTTCTGTGGGCGAAGGCAGGCTCACTTTAAAACAAATCATTTAAATCCGAAAATTAATATTGACAGAGGCGATGGACGTTGGTTTGGAGCAAGCATCGAAGCTTGCTGCTGCAAAATGGGAGAATAAAATTGGCTTGTCAAAGAATGCCATCAGCTCTATTCATTGCAGCACTTACCATTTCTCGCTCATACGTCCGTAGCTACTGTTGTAAGTCTGTCTTCCCACGTGAGTGCCTTTTTCTCATCTCGGCAGCATCCCTCCCTCTTAGAATGACATGTGGACGGCGTGGACGGTAGAAGGAATGCGGATTCAGCGAATTGAAATGCTTTTTGACGTCCTGAACCTGCAAGAAGCATGGACAATTAACACTGTAGCTGCCAAGGCAGGAATGCATTGACACAGCTTGCCTAGCAGACAAGGAAGGTACAGACATAAACCCTTGCAGGTCAGCTTCTGAGAGGAAGGGAGCTAGCGCTCTACTTCGAACATGGCATCAGCCAGAAACATGAACTGTTGCCAAATGATCCTCTGAGCCGTCGGAGTTCTAAAAGCGATGTGCGAAATGAGAGACAGATTCGGTGATCAGCTCGTAAAGGTTTCAAAATAATGAATCAAGGGCAAGTTGTACTCACCCATTTTGTGGTTGTATAGCCTGGTTCGCAAAATCACAGGGTCTGTGACTTCAAAAATGATTTTGGTTACGTGCTAAACTAATTTTTCTCTTGGTTAACACGTAAAATGAGTTAAGAAACCCATATCAACTCGCTATTTGGAAGGGGCGTGAGTAGGGCATCCATATCTAATAGCAATTCGTTAAGATAAGGTTATGTGTATTGAAATCCAATCTCAAAAAACACAAATTTTACAGTCACCTCAAAGGAGGTGCTAACCATTGTAAAAAAAGCAAGGATTAACCTTGGGACCCATTGTTAAAAACAAAGGGTTGTTGGGGAGTGGGCAGGGTCAATGGAACCACTGACAAGTCTCAAACAAACAAGTAAAAAAAATAACTTTCCTTTTCAGTACAGGCCAGTTTCCTTTAAGGAAAACAGATGATTAAAAAAATAAGTTGACTTCATTTAAAATGCAATCACAGACACCGTGGTCTGCTGACTTCAGCAGGCCATCATGTCTGTGATGGCATTCAATCATAGTGAGTCACTATTTATGACCACCCTCATTAATGAGGTGGGTCGGATTAAGACCCACTACAATTCAGATTTTTTTAACTGACCTATTAGTACAGAGGTCGGATAAAGACCCACTACAATTCAGATTTTTTTTAACCGACCTATTAGTACAGAGGTCGGCTAGCAGATTTCCATCTGAAAACAATTGATGCATAATTTGCCACGATTATTTGCGAATGGAAATTTTGTTCATCAGACTTCAGATGTCAAAGCTAAAAAACATGTTTAATGGCATACGTGAAAGCACTGTGACAATTCTTCACCATTTAGGTAACAGCATTTATCGGACTGGTCAGGTGCAACCCTGCACAATGCAAAAGCCAAAATGTGAAGGCTGTATGAAAGCAAAAATGTATGGGGCATATTTATACTCTGTTTGCGCCGGAATTGCGTCGTTTTTTTTGACGCAATTCCTACGCAAAACTAACTCCATATTTATACTTTGGCGTTAGACGCGTCTAGCGCCAAAGTCCATGGAGTTTGCGTCATTTTTTAGCGTGGACACCTACTTTGCGTTAATGATATGCAAGGTAGGCGTTCCCGTCTAAAAAATTGACTCCGAGGCATGTGCGCCGTATTTACACTCCCGGGCAAAAATCACGCCCGGGAGTAGGCGGGTCAAAACAAATGACGTCCAGCTGCTTTTGCGTCGTTTTTTAGCGCCTGGTCAGGGCAGGCGTTAAGGGACCTGTGGGCTCAGAAGGAGCCCAGAGGTGCCCTCCCATGCCCCCAGGGACCCCCCCTGCCACCCTTGCCCACCCCAGGAGGACGCCCATGGATGGAGGGACCCATCCCAGGGAACATAAGGTAAGTTCAGGTAAGTATTATTATTTTTTTTGTGGCATAGGGGGGCCTGATTTGTGCCCCCCTACATGCCACTATGCCCAATGACCATGCCCAGGGGACATAAGTCCCCTGGGCATGGCCATTGGGCAAGGGGGCATGACTCCTGTCTTTGCTAAGACAGGAGTCATTTCAATGGGGGTTGGGAGTCGAAAAAAATGGCTAAAATCGGGTT
Organism: Pleurodeles waltl; assembly: GCF_031143425.1. NCBI lineage: Eukaryota > Metazoa > Chordata > Amphibia > Caudata > Salamandridae > Pleurodeles > Pleurodeles waltl. The sequence goes on from NC_090445.1 coordinate 1,541,069,891, forward strand.
GAGGCGATAATTTTGCCTCAGCCTGACTTGCCCCATTTTTTGGCGCCCAAGCTCCATATTCCCCTACGCCGGCGCTGCCTGGTGTACGTCATTTTTTTGGACGCACACCAGGCAGCGCCGCCGGCTAACGCCGGCTAACGTCATTGAATAAATACGGCGCCCGCATGGCGCTTCATAATGGCGTTAACCGGCGTTAACTTTTTTGACGCACAACTGCATTGGCGCAGTTGTGCGTCGAAAAGTATAAATATGGCCCTATGTTTTTTTCTTTTATGTGCCATTTACACAGTGTGACATTGTTAATGTCTTGGCTCCTTAACACTCTTGAAAATCAGTCAGTCAAAAAATAGGTTATTTAGACCTTCGTCTATTAAACAAGACAGAAAATGCAATATTTATATATACATTCCAAATAAAATTACCTAAGATTTATATATCATCACTACTTGTAAAAATGTAGAAAACATTTTCATTTATAGCAAATACAAATCTACCCAACACACAAATTACATCCAAGGATTGCATTCTAAATATTACTTACTTGTTTCGCGATGGTTGGTTATTTAATATTTAAAAATCCAACTTTTACTAGTTTAAATAATAAATAATCCAATAAAAGTTATAATATTACATTAAAACATTAATTACAAGTGTATTTTCACAAAAAACAAGTTTACAATCTATGCACATCTTTAAAAGTAACTGTTTCATTTTCAAACTTGCCCATATATCCAAATGTGGAATTTTGGTTCTCCCAAGCATCCCTTAAACTCTGAATTGAATTTTAGTTACCCAGATATCTCATGTAACTTCTTGTTCATTTTGAGTTTGTTTTGAGACGCAGTTCTGTTTTCATTAAACCCTTAGACAAATTAGGCAAGGATGTCTTTACAACCAGGAATGTACTAATCCTGAACAAATTCCTATTTGTCCCATAATCTTTCACTTTTAATAATCTGTTTCTGACAAAGACTTGCTTCTTTGCAAAGTCAAGCACTTCTGAGTCTTTTCCAAAAGCGAATTGTAAAGGATCCTACCAATTGACCCCAGGCTGTTATATTTCAATTCTTATTGCCTGAACCATTGATACTCTTGGCAGACTCAGCAGATTTTTAATATTTTTATTTGCTTTTGTGCATAAACAAACGTATTGAGCAAGTAAATATGGCACCAATGGAACATACAGAAGGCATTACTTAAGATCAGGCTATACCAGGCTAAAAGGCACGAGGGAAAAGGTCTACAGTCCAAAGTAGCATCCAAGCACAGGCGACGCAGCAGAATCTTTAAGGAACAGCCCTTTATTGAATGTCATTTTGCTTGGTATCCAAACATATGATCTCTGCTCCATACAAGATCTGGAGCTGTATCATTGCGAAATATACAGTTAAAACCAGCCTAGATAAAAATACTGATGGTAAGGCTCTTGCCGCTATGCCCTCTAAATGATAGGTCCAGCTTACAATATTATGGAACCACGTAACTAAATATTCAATCCAATAAATTTCTTCCAACTTAGTAGATCCAATAAACCATGCAAAATGTGCAGCGTTCTTACAAAAAAACACAGCCTTATTCATATTTTTGTTTTACAATTTTTATAAGTAAAAAAATAAAGAAAGTGATAGGTTTTCTTTGTAAACCAACCTGGTTGGTAACTATTATAACTAGTTCAAGTGCACACAACAGACAAGGTACTCTACTCAACTCTAACAATCTTCGGAGAAAAAGGAGATGTATTAAGGACTAAGGGAAGGGCTGAGAAGAAATGTGCAAACACAACACTATCTCTGTTTAAAATTATTTTTAATTGAAATTCTCCTAGAGGTGTCTTCATTTCCAAGTCCTACTCTGGCCCAATTATCTCTATAATTTTCCCTCAACATAGGGAGTACCCCAGTGGGAATTTCCATTGTAATCAACCTGTCACCCAATACTTTACGATTTAGTAGGTCAAATGCAGCTCAGGATTTATTAGGTCAAATGCAGCTCAGAAGTCAACGTAGCAGTAAAATAATTTATCTCTTTGCTGCAAAGACCTCCAACCAATTGTCCATAGGCTAAAACAATAGTTGACAGAAGAATGATCATCCTTAAATCCTCCTTATTTCTTTGGTATTAAATTCTTATTGTCAGACCATTCCTTTAGCATTTTTGAAATATTTTAGCAAAAACTCTGGACCCATTCCAAGAAGACTTATTAACTGACCACCAGTTCTAAATCACCCTTTCAAAGAAAATAACAGAGGTAGGGAATTAAAACAAAATCCTATAGAAATTAATGTTAAATTAAACTAAATTATTCAAACTAGTTAAAAATATTAATAAATATAATTTAATGTTCAGAAATATATACAAGTAGTATATATTTATTATTTAATTATACCATATTGTAATACTAAATGTTCAATTTAAAAATTAATTCAACAATAAGCTCAAAGTGTGCATCACTCAAATGTGTAAAATACATTAGTGAATCAGTCCTTATGTGGAGATATCAGCCTACATTTTGAGCTATTTGGAACATCTAATAAATGTATTCAGCACTGTATTTTAAAACTATTTGCATTTAAATATTAATTTGAATAAATTGTATGTATTTATTTTAAATGTAAAACAAAATAGAATGCAGCACTATTAACTTAATTTTGAAATAAATCTTGAATTAATGGAAACATATTAAATATTTTTTTCTGGAAGTTTAAATTAAAAAACAAATTCATACCTTAAGAAAACAACAGTTACACATTAATTAGTACAAGTGAAGTATAGAACGAATGACAATTAATTTGGTTATGTTTTAATACAAATTTTCGTACCTCATTTTTAAAATACTGAAAAGTGTCAATTGCTCACAAGTTACCTTTGTGAATCAGTTCCATCATGTTCTCAGCCAATTATTTCATGAACCCTGCTTTACTGGGTCCCTAAATCTCTCTTTTATCATTGTAATTGTCACCTTTTTCTAGCAAGCAATATAAAAATCTGCTTCTTTTTTAAATAACATTTCATTTTCTATTTTCAGTGTCTTAAGTTTAGGCTAGAATAAAAAGTCTTATTTCTCTTTGCAGCTCAATTTAATTTTACTGATTCAAACCTAAGGAAGATACAATCTCCATAAAACCATACTTTTCCATGGTTAGTCCAGTTTGAGCTTAACCTTGAACTAATTTTGGATTCTCTTAATCTCACCTTTGGGCAACTGACCACTTCATAAACAATGTTTGAATACCCTGTTAACACATTCTTATTTAGAACCCCCTGGTTTAATATAGGTTCCCTTTCACCTTGTATCTAGACAAAATCATAACATGTTTATAATTGTTACAAGTAGTCAATCACTTAGCGAAATACACCTACATTGGTCATCTATATTTTCATGTTATCCTGTCTGTACAGCGTAAAGTCACATATAGAGGAAAATGACCACAATAATTCAGATCTAACATATGAAAATTAATAAACTGAAAAACATTCCAAACCAGCACAAACATATACTCAATAGAGCACATCAAGAACAACTTCCTTTACTAAACTGGAGTAAAACAAAACCTTAGTTATCTCCTAAATGTTTTTATCTTTTTCAAACCTCATAAATGTTATGTCATTTGATGAAATGAATTTTATTGGATGACAATTGAAAAACACCTGAAAATGCCAGGATTGATTTGATTTACTTTAGTTTATTACATCTTGTAACACTTCCTATTGTGTCAAAGTAAACCTACCAAGGGTTAACATTCCATCTCCCTTTGTATGCCTCTAATTCTCCTATTTAACAAACCCTCTTCCTTTCAGGCAATACGTGAATCTTTCTTGTTCAGTTCTTAATTCGTACCAATTTCTTCATAGCTGTGTTTCATTTAGATTGACTCTTTTACTTAGCGCAACAATATTTAAAAAGCTCGGGGAGCTTGCATTTCAATTTCTCTCCTGTCTCTTTAACTCGTCTGAGTACATGGTATAATTTCTCTGAGAAGATTTGCAACTCTCTTTCCATGCACTTTTTCTGCACCTTAATGTATCTTCTGCTACTGGTCATTTATCTTTTATAGAACACCAGACCATCTCTCCTTTTAAATGACATGGATCATTTGGATACAAACTTTAGAGGTGCTGAATTCACAGGGGAAACAGCGAACCTGTTTTTTTGCACCCTGCAGGATTATCCCCGTTTCTATTGGTCTTACAAGATGAAACATACAGAATTTGTTTTCCAGAGGCTATTACTCAAAGGTGAACCTATTGAGTTTTAAATGCTCATTATTTAATATAAAAGCTTCTTATATTCAGTGCAGGGTTTGCTGCATTAGTTGTATAACATTCAACATCTGGGAGAAAAGTGTGGAAGATGTCTTAAAGTCTGACAACAAACAGAGTGTCAGTGCTTGATTTCTCCAAGTTTTCTAAATTCTGGAGTAGGCTCCTATCTGTACCCTTCTTTGTTGAAACATTGAGTCCATATAAACCAGTTCTGACGACATTCTGTCTTAAGGATTACTTCCATCCCCCAGGCAAGGGGATGATGATAAGCGATTCTCCTAGATAATGGATGCTACATCAATAGAAGACTGCAGACCTACAGGAATCACTTTGATACTAGTTCTCCATGGGGCCCTTCTCATATATCTTTTTATTATGAACTATGAACTCCTTTGAGGTTACATCAAAATGCTTACTCACAAAGTATCTAATTAATTGTACTAACACAGGGGAAGTAGTCGCTTTTGAAGGCTCTGTGAAAACCACAGGAATAAGATTCTAAACATCCCTGTGTACTAAGTATGGTTGTATTAGAAGCTGAGTGGTTTTAGCACCTTCTCCAGGCCCGCTAGTACCAAGATCTTTTATCTGGTCACCTCTACATGCTTTAGGACCTTGTCCTTTCAAGTGAGTCACAATCAGTTTTAACAGTCTTTTTATTTGTTGGGAGTCCCCTTAGGGGCATAGCTATCAATGCCGCAGCAGATGCATTGACACCAAGGAGCAGAGGTATGAGGAACCCACTGAACCCTATTCATTACTGTATTTTACAATGCAAACAAAAGTCGGAAGGACATTTTCCTTTTTTTCACTAGGACCTGTGACAACCTTGCTAACCTACTGAGTTCCGGTGTGCAGACCATTTACAGGCAGTGATGTTATGCCAAAAGTCTTCATCAATTCTTATAACTGTCCCAGATACTTGCTACCACCTTGTGGGCAGCTGGCCCAATCTAATTCCTGGCTAGAAGCTGCCCGTCCCTCGGTCAAGCCAGGCCCAGACATGGCTGACATGTGAATGATGATACATCACGGGCACCACCAGTGATAATGCATGTTCCACCTAACTGTAAACATGTTGTTGTAACTTATAGGTCTTGTGTTTATGGTCCCAGGATGTTGTTCTAACTCTGCACCAAGGCTGGCATTGCATGTCACCCAGTGTGTGTGCATTAAAAACCCTTTAGAAGAGTTTGTCTGCTGTATGTCTGGCTTGAGCATAGCTACTTTGAAGATGCAGGGCTGCTTCACATAACACAGCTTAACAGTAAAACGAAGAATCAACAGAAACTCCAGCACTCTGTAAATGGCCAAGAACTTTAAATTTGTTACTTTTTCATTTTAAAGTAATTTAACATTTGCTAAAATCACAGCCATCTTGACCTATGCATGTCTGGGTAATTGAGAGAGAGTTGAAAACTGTGTGAGAAACAGGAGGTTAGAAGGAGAAGTGTGTGAACAAAAGTGAGGGGAGGAAGGAGGTCAAATGAGAGAAGCGGGAGGGAGGAGGAAGGATGGGGAGGAAGAAGGATCTTAGAGAGAAAGTGTGAGAAAGGAAGACTAGAAGATTTGCCCAAGGAAGGCATGACCAAGAATAGTGAGGTGATATTCAGGAAGAAAGTATATGTGTATGTGGTGAGACAGATTAAGAGAGAGTGAAGCAGTGGCTCTGGAACAATTTTCAGAGCTGGGGTGCTGTCAGCAATGTTATATCACTGAATTTAGGGAGTATGAAAAATCCAAGTGTCACACAAAGAACAAGTGTAGCAAATGAGTCATCCCTATTCGGCAAGAACATTAAGGGTTGTGAACTGCTGTTGCATTTTTTAACATACAGTCACAAATGTATTACTAAAGCATGCTATGGTAACACACTGTGCATTTATAGACAACATATTCTCCACTGAAATGGCCATTAAATTTACAAAGACATACAAGTTTACTGATAAAACATTATTGCACACAAACAATAATGGGTGAAAATCAGGTGTCAGGGAATATATGTCATTGAGCATCACCAAGTAAAATATTTTGCTTTTTATGATGCTGCTAAATCTTTCCATCACCCTTTAGAATTACAAAACAATTTATCATTAGTGCTTTCCTAACTATTGATATATTATTAAATAGGGGTACAGTTCATTTATAGGTATTTCAATTTTTTTATGTGTCATAAAAATACATCCTGCAGCCTTTATTTTCACAACAACATGATAGTCACACTTAATTTTACAAAATCCTCTAACTTTGCGAAAAAGGATAATAAACACAAATTTCCATGTTAAAAGACTAAGCAAGAATTTGTCAGAAGACATATCCTCTGTCTTTAGCAGCACACAAATGTGATAAAATAAGATAAAAGGCACCTCTATTATTCATTACCTTCAGACCTTCAGCAAGGTTATTTTGCAAGTGCTGCAGTACCCCTGACACACCTACTTTCAATGCCTATAGGGTGAAGGGACATGGGGGGTCATTCCGACCCTGGCGGTCATAGACCGCCAGGGCCGGGGACCGCGGATGCACCGCCAACAGGCTGGCGGTGCATCCAGGCCAATTCTGACCGCGGCGGTAAAGCCGCGGTCAGAAAAGGGAAACCGGCGGTTTCCTGCCGGTTTTCCCCTGGCCTGAGGAATCCTCCATGGCGCCGCTGCAGGCAGCGCCGCCATGGGGATTCCGACCCCCTTCCCGCCAGCCTGGTTCTGGCGGTTTTGACCGCCAGAACCTTGCTGGCGGGAACGGGTGTCGTGGGGCCCCTGGGGGCCCCTGCAGTGCCCATGCCAATGGCATGGGCACTGCAGGGGCCCCCTAACAGGGCCCCACAAAGATTTTCAGTGTCTGCATAGCAGACACTGAAAATCGCGACGGGTGCAACTGCACCCGTCGCACCCTTTCCACTCCGCCGGCTCCATTCGGAGCCGGCATCCTCGTGGAAGGGGGTTTCCCGCTGGGCGGGCGGGCGGCCTTCTGGTGGTCGCCCGCCGGCCCAGCGGGAAACTCAGAATTACCGCGGCGGTCTTTTGACCGCGCTGCGGTATTCTGTCGGGGGAACATTGGCGGGCGGCCTCCGCCGCCCGCCGAAGTCAGAATGACCCCCATGGTGTCCATGGATGGAGAAAAAGGGGGCATAACATTGAAAAGTCTGAGATATTCTGTTAGAAGAGAATGGAATGTGAGAAAGAAAAATGATGTTATGGAGTGAGAAAGGGAATGCGCCGGAGCATATTCGAAGTAGGAACATGAATGATAGCAAAGAGACCATAAGAGAAGGCCTGTGAAAGAAAGGATATTTTAATACAGACGAAAGTGGGCAGTTTTTGTTTAAAAAGAATACTAGGTAGATGATTAGGCTGCTCTAACATGGGGTGCTACTGCCACTAGCAAGGGATGCTACTGTACTGGCCCATGGTGGTGGGAGAAAAGAAGAGGTAGGCTGCAGACGTAAGGGAGGAGTTCAGTGAGCGAGAGCAGGTGAGAAAATCAGGAACTTGAGATCAGTGTGACAGAGTATGTGTAAGAGAGTGAGTTATGACACAGGAGGGGTAGAGAGAGGCAGGGATGAATGAAAAGTGTGAGGGAAGCCAGGGTAAGAGAACTGCGTGAAAATGTGAATAAAGGTAAAACTAGAGAAAAATGACAGAGACAGATGAGAGATAACTGAAAGATTAAATGGAGAGTGAGAGAAAGAGAGGGAAGCGGGGTTGTCCACGAAAGTTTGATTAGGGTCTGGTGTCAGTGGAGAGACTTTTCGAGACATGGGGTGACCCCAACGTCGAACTGTTATCTTAGACTCACTGGAAACTCAGCGATTCTTGACACCAGACAGGGAAAGCTGGATTTACACAATGCTGTGATATTATGAGTGCTTTGGTGCCGCGTAACAAATCAATAACATTTATAAAAAGAAAGAGAGAGGAACATAGAAAAGGGGAGGAAAGGGAGAATGGCTACACAAGAGCAAGACAGGAGCGTAACCTGGCCGTTGAAAGCCGCACTGCAGCCTTGTAGACGGCAGCTTGGGCACCTGGCTCGTGGTGAGGCCCAGAAGACATGGGCAGGCTGATGCTGCTGCAAATCCTAACCTGAGGAACCTGTGTGAGTCTGCTGGACACCTGAGTGTGACTGATGTGACAGTTAAGAGATCCATTATGCTCAATGTAGGCGGCGTGGAGTTACACAACCTATTTTAACACCTCCACAACACAGGAGTAGACAATGATTATGATACTGTGTGGCAGCTCTCAACCGGCACCTTGAACCCAACTCAACCTCGAATATGAAAGGTTCAAACTGAGGCAGGCCATCCAAGCAGAAGACGAGCCTGTGGACGAACTATATATATGTGCACTTCCCCAAGCTAGTGAGCACCTGCACTGACATTAACCAGCCAGATGAAATCAGAGCCCAACTGATCCAGGGTTGCCAGGCATATACCCTACGAAAACATATACTTCGCCAGCCAGATAATATCCTAATATTGGCAAGATCCTGTGAACTGGCAGACAGCAGGGCTGAGGGCATGGAGGTGGTGCAAGCAAGAGGTGCAGCCCAGGCCACAACGACATGGACAGTTAAGATCCAAAAAGAGCAGGTCGATGCCATCCAAAGACACCATGCAACTCGCCCATTCCCAAACAATCTGACAAACGGTGCAGAAGCTGCTGATTAATGTGCTGCATGCCCAATGCGTGCCCAGCGCAAGGGAGGTCATGCTTGAAATGTGGACACATGAACCATTTTGCAATGTTATGCAGCAGTGGTGTGCCGAACACGGCACAGGATACCGTGGGCGAAGGCAACCTACTCTTCGGAAGCTATCCCTTGACAAAGATGAAGTGGGACATTCGGAGCAACAGCGGGATTCCTTGAGTAGCCCCAAGGATGATGACAATGACAAAGTCTTCACAGTGTATTTCGCGGGTAGAGAGAACCATAGCAGGAGACCCCCGCTGATGTGCAAGGTGGCAGACTCAGAAGGGTGCTGTTCCGTCTGGGCCCACTGGTAGAAAAGGAATTGGACCAATTTGAACAGCTATGGGTAATCGAAAAAGTGACCCCTCCCCTTGTGGTTACCACCAAACCTAAGAAACCTGGAGCTATAAGGCTATGCATTGACAAGCGGCTTTTGAACAAAGCAGTACACCGTAAACATTACATTACATCACCCTCACGGTAGACAAAAAAGTGGCAGACCTTAAGGGAGCTTGTTTGTTCTCAAAACTAGATCTTAATGCAGGTTACCACCAGCTCCAGCTCAACGAGGCAAGTAGAAACATAACCATATTCTCAACTCATGTAGGTCTTCGCAGATAAAGATGCCTCAATTTTGGAATTTCATCTGTGGCGGAAGTCTTTTAGGATGTCATCTGGGAAACCCTGTCCATGTTAGTAGACGTGTGTGGAACGTGAGCGACGACATCTTAGAAGACCACCACGTGAGGCTGAGGGCTACACTAAAAAGACTAGAAGACTGTGGGCTGAGCCTCCACAGACAAAAAAAAGAAGTGGTAATTCTATACCAACACTGTTAAATTCTTTGGATACCACTTCTCCAGTGACGGACTGCAGGTCAACCCAAAGAAAGTAGACGTCATAAGAACAGCAGCTGTCTCACAAAAGACGTCGGTGAGGAGCTTCCTGGGGATAGCCAATTACAATGGGTGGTTTATCCCCAACGGTGCCCTGACAAAGCACAGCTGCCCCTGGGAGTGGTATAGCAAAAACCAACCAGGCGTTCAGGATGGTGAAGGAGGCAGCTCCAACTGTACTCCTCTGAGGTTGTGTACTGACCAGGGATAAGAAGCTCAGCAAACTACTGGTCCAGCGGTAACACCAAGTGGCAACAGCATCATGTAAGAAGATGAAGGTGCTGAAGAATTTGTGAGGATGACAGTCCTGCCCAAGAGCTCTCTCTCTAGAAGAGATTCAATAAGCCACTGAAAGCAACACAAGCATCTCTAAAGCAAAAGAGGCACTCCCAAAATGACAGTGGCGCAACTTCCCAGTTGGTGCAAAAGCCCTTACCACTGATGAGCAAGCAGCGATGACCCAAATGTGGAGAACCTGAGATGAGCTCAGCATGAGCCGAAGAGGGTCTATTACTGAGGGGATGACAGATTGTGATGCAGAGAAGCCTGTGGGCAAGATTGGTCCAGCTGGCGCACCAGGAACACCAAGGCAAAAGACCAAAGCCATCTCAGACCTAAGATGTGGGTCCCTAGCATGGACAAATGTATTGATGATAAGGTCTGAGGCTGCCACTCCTATGCCATCCTGAGTTGGGAATCTACCAGCAGCCCCAGTAATTATGGAAAAAGCCTGCCTAAGGCCATGGCTGGGTGTTAGTATGGACTTTGGCAGTTTTCCTGACAGTAAGCTCACAGCTGTAATTGTGGACAGCCACACCAAGTATGCTATAGTGCAATCCACGGCATTCAGGTATTTGAAGCCCATGCTAGAAAAGATATTGGCATTACTAGGGATTCCTAACGAGATAAAAATAGACAGTGATCCCAATTCAAGGGGCAAGAATTCCAGTTGTATCTACTCAGTTTTAATAAAAGACTTTGAAAGATGACCCAACAGTGGCCTCAGGCCAATAGGGAGGTACAGCGCTTCATGTGCACCCTGAACAGAGCACTATGGATTGGAGTAGAGTGTGGAGAAGATTCTGAGTGCTGGCTACACAAGTTCCTGAGAGCCTACTGGCAAACACCACACAACATCACGGGATGTCCCTCATGTGACCTGCTGATGAGAAGAGATGCGCTCGAGACATCATCTCGGCTGGCCCAAGCTGGAGCCCCACAGTCATTGAGGTCCGAGCTACACAACAAAAATGGCAACCAACGAACAACAAAGCCAGTCAAGATTGAAGATCTGTTGTCCTGGACCTCTTCCTGTGATGGGAGTTCCACACTCCATTCAAAAGAGAAGTGTGGGAAATCACCAAAATCCAGAGGACAGTGGTAACTGTTCAATGTGGTCTGTCCACAGTGTACAGAGACATATCCTGATTCAAGCAAGTCAGGTCCATGGAAAACGAGCGTCAGAACAGTCAAGAAGCTGTGGATGACGCCTGCAGATACGGCCACACAGTCCCCACCAGGATACTCCATCAACTAGGCCTGACCAAACAGTGGTGGGCCGAGAAAAACAGGTAGCCAAGCACCTGCTATCCAGGTGGGCATGAACGATGGACAAACCATGAGTCATGGAGCAAGTGGTCGCAGCCAGAAGTATGGACGCTGGCCCACTCCTGCACCCAGCCAGAGACTGGGAGACCATGTATGTTACATCGTAGTCAAGTAAAAAACTGGCTATTGTTTCACATTAGTAAAAGTTGTGAGGGATGTAGAGCGCCACCCGGCCTCTACCATACATTGTAGCACATACACAACCGGAGGGCTGGGCACGACCTGAAAGGTATAAATAAATGTGAGTGGTCACTCGTGACTCACTCGGCGATACCCCTACATTGTGTCTGTGTCCAGTGATTAGAGCCTTAACTTAAAGGCATCAGTGCACGGCTGAGGGACATAGCAAGTCACTTCTGACCTGCTTTGGTCCTGTACAGGTAAACAAAACTGACAAGCCTGAAATAGGGAATTTGGAGCAGAAGGCTCCATGCAGCCTGCAGGCTTGGATCTTGTTGAGCTGTCTGGAAGCCTACAGCGCGGTCCTGGAGAAACTCGCGTTAACACCTAAGGGCGACGACAGGGCCACTGGAATTATGCGGCAGGGGAGGATAAAATTATGCAGCACGGTTTGCCAAATTATGTAGCAAAAAAAGCAAATTATGTGGCATAATGCTGCACATTTAGTATTAGTAATACCTCGTTTTTTTGGAATTTTTACACTTTTTAACACTATCCGGACAATGATTTCTACTCATTACTCCCACTTTTACACCCAAATTCATAAATGAGAAACAGTAAAATGACCAATCAACCTTTGTAAAAGGCCTTCCACTGCCCTGCAACACCTTCAGTAACTGTTGATCCGCTTGAGCTAGAAACAACTTTTATGAGGTTCAAATATACAAAATATGCACCAGATGATCCAGTTTTTGGCAAATGCAGCAAATCCATAATTATGTAGAAAAGGCCGAGGCAGCCAAATACCACTATTCCAATGGCCCTGGCTGTATAAACTCAACTACAGTACGAACAGCGTTTCTATCAAGTCCACAAAGTTATTTTCAAAATAAAAGAATTATTGCCACCTACTGGTCTTAAATAGATTAAGCACTCCAGTTCTTTGCAAAGGCGTAGTATGGTAATATTAATATTAAATGTCATACAAAATCAATTTTAAACAGACCCCTTCAGATGGTTCAATTTGCATGCAGAGCCCAGAGCCTTAGAGGATTGGAGGAAGGGACAGCTGGGTCACAGTCAGTGACACATATCTTCATTTCAGAAAGAGCTCATAGGTTGTTTGGGAACAAGGACATCGGGGACACCCTGGGAAGTGCTGACACATACTCTTGCTGTCCCTCTCTTCCTCTCTATCTTGAGATATAGCTGCATGGAAGAGATAATCACAGTCAAGGTAAATAGCTGATTGGGGCAAGAAAGCAGTGCATCAACGCGATGAGCGATGACACGAGGGTGAGGAGGGTTGTGAATTTGGACAGCTCTGCTTGGTGGATGTCAGGGAAGGTTAGGACAAGCGTCTGTTCAAGGAACGTGAAAGGACTAGGTTTTAGAGGAATCTGCAAGGGTACTTAACATCTTGGAGCTGTTCAAGTATCTAGGTTGGTAGTTCTGAACTTGTGGTCTGCAAATCGGACCGTTTGCAACCGCTAATAAGCTTTGTGCACCTGGACCTTAGTCTTTTAGCTTTAATGCAATCACAGTCTTCATCAACTTTTGTAGCAAAGGCCCTGCATGGTTCTCACCTTTGTCCATACCAGGTTTGATTCCAGTTGTGATTCAGGGGGTATGTAGAAGTCAAAAGGTTAAGAAGATCTGCTCTCTACAACTCCGTAGGAGTTGGAATGATATACCAAGCAGGTGGTAGCACGAAGTGAGAGGGATGTACTCTACTGGGCAGAGCCAAAGCCCACCAGAAGCATATTTAACAATCTGCATTTTCAAGCCAGACCTGATGAATAGCATTATATGTTTGAAACATGGGCGGTGAAAGTAAGCTGGTAATTTCCTGTATCCTCCTTTAGACAGGATAGTAAAGTAGCAAATTTACACGGTATCATAGTGTTGTGGCAAGACTACTGATGTAGGGCTCAATTCACAAACATTCTGCACACCTACGTTTAACTTAGTTGCACAAAAAATGCTACCTCTGGGCGTTAAGTGGTAGGTCTTGATTCACACGCTAAGGATTTGCAAACAGATGCTAGCTGATTAAATGTGTGACCATAAAACTAAATAACGGTTGTAAAGCAGAAATGAATGTCTGAACTCTAGGGGCACTCTAGGGGCACTCCTATGTAGTAGCAGATACTGAGTAAATAATCAGCCTAAGCAGGTGAACCATAAAAAGAGAGGTGATTTCCACTATGCATCGCCATCTTGTAAAGGAAGCTTTTCTTAAATGTGGTTCTCATTAAGTGCGACTGCTCCCATACACATTAGTAAACTTAGAATGGTCTGAATGAACTAATTTGATGTGGGATCCGCTGGCCATAAATTCCCACATATTAACTTACTCATCCTCCAGTTACACATGCACTTACTCAGCATCTACTCACTCAAAAATCTACCAACTTACCCCTCCATTCATTCTCTCATCCAAACACATATGCAGACATATACAACAGGAAGAGGATGAAGAGAAGAAGGAGGTTTAGGAGGAGGAGGCATCTGTCCTAGTGAAGCCTGTGCTTTGTGTGCTACTAACACTCGAGAAAACCTTTTGACTATAGAAAATCAAGAAAGATTAGCATTATACGGGTGTAGGAAGCTGGCCCAGTGTGGTGGACACTTATAGTCTTACAACTTATACTAGGTCCAGGCAAACCCAAATTAATTAGTGTTACAATGTCTAGACAGCCAGGGATCTCTAGGGTAGCTGTGGTGAGCAGCCAAGACTTATCTAGAAGGCATGTGGACCACTTGCAATACTCACACAGTAACTTATCACACATGAAAGGAACCACACAGTGTTGCAAAAATAAAGGTAATTTATTTTAGGCACACCAAACTATACTACCATTTGTACACCTCTCGCTGGAGGTATGAACACACAAAATATACACAGGTAAGTACTCAGGAAAAACACAAATTAGCTCGGGCCCTGTATTGGGGCCAAACCATATTCTAAAAAATTGGAATGCGAATGGGAGGCCCCCAACCAGAGTGTATTGAGTCGTTAGACAAGGACTGGGGGAGTTACTAAAGATAAGTACATAGATCCCCAGCGGCCGGGTGCAGAGAGGTAAGTTACCCGGTTCTCCCATAGGCTAACATGGGGATGTCGTGGTTGAAGAATGCAGAAGCAGGACAGGACCAGTGGAACCCAAGAGCGGACTCCGAGTGATGAGAACTTGCAAAAGGAGGGGACAGAGTCCAGTCCATGCAGGAGTGTCCAAGTGGGGCAGGAGCAAAAGCCCACCCTTCTGTATCTGAAGATCTGTATCGACTGTGATGAATGAAGTCCAGCTGTGGGGTCCAGGAGCTTCCGAGGAGTCCCAGAAGTCACCTACAAGCTGTCCCTCGACAGTCGCAGGATTGCAGATGGGTCAGCGGTCAGAAGGACCACCAACAAGCACAGGAAAATGCAAAAGAAGCTGCTAGAGGTTTTGCAGAGCTGTGGAGGACCAGCAAGGTCCTGGAGACTCAACCCTTGGAAGGGAATCTGGGCTGACCCTCATGATGCAGGAGAGCCAGTAGAAGCAGTCAGAGCCCGCACAAGCAACCCACTGGCAGCAGACACAGTTAGTCTCAGTAATAAAGAAACAAACCAGTGGGGCACACCAACAAAACAATATCTATACTTTAGAGATAATATGATATATTGATGAGACAAAATGACGAATCATAATAAATTCAACTAGAATGCTTGTTTGGTCCTCTCTCTTCCTTAAACAAAGTAAACAATCACAAATCTGACCAAAAAATATGAAATACACAAATGCAAAAATAACCAAGAAAAAAGTATGTCCATGCAGATAGAAATTTTAATACAACAAGAATATATCTTCTTATATACATAAACATATACATATATACACAAAACATATAGAAAAAGAATGAATAGCCATCAGCCGACACGTGTTTCGTCCTGTCTGGACTTCTTCAAGGCTGAGAAAATCACAACAAACAACAATCAATCACAACAAACATCTATATACAATTTTACACAAAAATTAAAAAATATATACATTTTGTTCTATTATTTTCCAAGATAACCAAACAAAGGGATTTGTTTGGTCAGTTGAATACCCAAAATGTTATATACACATCATGTTTATAATCTTGATTTAAATCTGAGCAAGAAACTACAAAGGAAAAGAAGAGAACCACCACCAAGTATCATTAGTGGCAAAGTGTTATTTAATGTCCAAAGGTATAGCATAAAATACTACCCATGTCTCCAAGAATTGGTATATTAAAGCCACAGTAATAATTAAACATGCCACATGCAAACCCAAGTGTGAAAGGATTTCTCTTTTGTTGGCATTAGACCGCTTCATATCTAGAATTTCTCTTTTGTTGGTATTGGACCACTTCATGCCTAAGATAACACTTCCTTATAAAATAGTGAGGAAGAAAATATCCAATAAGTATGTACCTTTGATCACTTCTAAGTCTGTTATACTCATATCCCATCTACCATACTCTATAAAAAGAGGGGGGGGGAATGACAATTCCATTAACCTCCTTTTGCTTGTCAAAAATATTCCTCAAAAATGTGAATGTTATTTATTGTAATGCCATTACTGACCTGTTTCAAACCACAGTCGATCACCTATTTTCCTTCTTCGTAATCAATCTAAATACTGGGCATCGCAAGTTTCATTTATTGGTGAATCAACTGAAATAAAAATAATTGAAATATCTCTAGTGGTCTCTCTAAAAAAACAAAACACCTCAGTTTCTATCATTACTATGTAACTACCGTCCATCCACCTAGCAAAATTTATATCAGTATCTCCATAGTTTCCAATAATGGAACAGAAACCCTAATGAGGCTCCATTTTTCCACTGCTTACATTAAATACACTTCCCAAATTCGTGCTATTAACTTACCTATCCACCCCTCTTTCTGTTCTTTTGTTTCTTCACAATCCCGTTTGCTAATATATCTCAGCAAAATCGTCGAGGGAATTATGTGCCTCCTGTCAGTCTTCCGACTTTTTTTTTATAAAATCAATGCGAGCCCCTCGCCGGCATTTTAAATGCCGCGTTTCTATTCAAGACGAGCTAATTTACAGCGAAGAAGGAGGGAATTGTGTGCCTCCTGTCAGTCTTCCGGCTTTTTAAGACTGAACGCGAGCCCCGCGTCGGCATTTAAAATGCCGCGTTCATATTCAAAACAAGCTAGCGAACAACGAAGACGGACTTCCGCCTGTCCATCAGGACTATGGCGGCCATTTTGAAGTGGTTTATTAATTCAATAACAAATTACCAAACAGCAAAGACGGATTGCCGTCTGTTATGTGTATATACGGCGGCCATTTTTGGAGTGGTGATTTTAATATATCATGTCCTTCACCTAATAGGCCAGCCACATTACCAACCTCTTATAAGTCTTTCCGCTTTCCCTAAAGTGAATACAAATCCCCTGCCGCAGCGAAGACAAACTACCGCCCATCCGTTGTGACTACAACTGCCATTATGAAATGATTTGTGTTACATAGATACTAGCAAACAACGAGGACGAAATTCCGTCCATTGCATACAAATGCGGCGGCCATTTTAAAATGGTGATTATAGTACATCGTATCTTTCAACTAGTACACCAGCCAAATTCACGACCCATTAAAAAACTGACAGAAAAACTTATACCTAATCGATTTTCTCTCTACTGAGCCATATTAAAGTACGGACAGGAGAGATTTCGTCACCAATTGCAATAGTCTTACTCCTAGATTGGATATTACATCTTACGGAAGAGAATTATACCTTCATTTAAAATGTGACGCGATTGTACTAAATGTAATATACTAGTCATATCTATCTATAGTTTTATTAGTACAACCTTTTCAGCATTACGTACTAATTGGAATGGACAAATCATATGTATCTCCAAAAGTCACCGTTGTTAATGAGTCGGCAATATGCTTCAAAATTTCTAAAAGAATACAAATTAGATCTATTTACCAACAAAAGGGATGAATTTTCCCTTAACTTTCAGCCATCAAGTTCCATGATGGCAACGTAATTACTGCCCCAAATATGTACAGAAGTGTCACATCAGTACAAATGCAGAGTAAAGGAGTAAAAGGTCCCCCCAGTATATACAAAATTAGGGTAAGAGAAGGAAAGATCCCCCCCAATATATGGGGGATTAGGGTATGCAGTATATGTCACCAGAGTAAGTTGGTCATATTATATATATGTTATTCTTCATCAATAGTATACCAAGTAGATACATTCAGAGGAAATGATACAATTCGTCATCCAAATTCATGCCCATATTCATACAGTTAGTCTCAGTTAGGCCCAGTCAGCACACCTGAAAAGGAGTCCCACGTCACTGGAGCAGCAGAGAGGAGACTGTCCATGCAGAGGTAGAGTGCTGGGGGCTGGGGCTACCTGGAGCCAGAAGATCTCTCAGAGCAACAGCCGGTCGTCAGTCCCTGGGGATTCAGGGGAGTGACTCCTTCACTTCAACAGAGATTCCTTCTTGGTGCAGCTGAAGTCTTGCTGATCCCAGAGTATGCACAGCCATGGAGATGTTGCAGAGCGCTGACACGAGCTGCGGAAACAATGTTGTAAGGAGAGGTAGTCTCAGACGGTGCAGTCTTGTTCGGTTCCTGTGCAGCCCAGCAGCAGATGTCTTTGCAGAGAGTTCCTGGTTGAGTCTTGCATGGCGAATCTGGGGACCCACCCTCAAGGGAGTCCGTTAATAGCCCAAAAATGGGGTCTAGTTACTCTCTGAGGTGACCTCCTATCAGGAGGGGTCACTGACATTAGCTACCTGGCCTATCCAGTCAGATGCTCCCAGAGGCCTCTGCCTATCTTGGTTCCAAGATGGCAAAACCAAGTGGCCACCTGGCGGAGCTCTGGGCACCACCCTAGAGGTGGAGCTGGACAGAGGAGTGGGAACTCCCTTTTTCTTTGTGTGTTGCGCACCAGAGCAGAGACCAGTGGTCCTTGGACTGGTGCACACCAGATTATGCAAGGAGGGCACCAAATGTGCCCTTCAAAGCAGTCCGGTGGCACGGGGAAGCTACTCCTCCCCAGATCAGTAACACCTATTTCCAAATCAGAGGAGGTTGCACTCCTCTCCTACATGAAGTCCTTTGTTCTGCTGTCCCCTGCTAAAGCTGGTCAAGCAGCAGGAGGGCAGAATTGTGTCTGGAGCCTGCAGCAGCGCAAACTGATATTATCAATTTGCTATTCTTTTATCATGTGGTTCCTAAAATATGTGGAGAGATTATGGGCAGCCCTGTGAATGTCCGGCATGTTCAATTATCTATTTGGGGCACTGGCCCTAACTGATCAAACTGTGTCCGCCCAATTGGGGGCACTTACCTGAATAGATGGGAACAGCATATCACTAATGGGCATACCCCAAATGTATGTTGTAACTGCAGCACAGAATGCCGGCATCCACATATGGTCATATAAATGCAAGATGAGCAGGTACATCTATCCTCTGACAATTCTATCCCGGGGGAATTCAGAGTCTATCCACATGTGGGATTAATACCCTACAATTAGGTTGCTGCGGGGGTGCTACTCTTATTACCATTATGCCAGAGACATAATGTAACACACAATGTAAGACATCTGGACAAATGTATATAAGTGCAGATGTTGCAGTCCTCGCTGAGCATATAAAATTGCATGCTTATTGTAGCATATGGTGCCACAAATCCCACACAAACACTAGGTTTGAGTTATTGAACTTTCTTATTTCTAACCACTGTATTTTTTTAACATTGTTATGCACCCACCGCAACTAAGTTATTATGAATTAGATGAGACTGTATAATTATCATGCTGACACAGTGAATTAAGAATTGTTTTTTATTAGAAGTTGGATGACGAGGTTTATGAACAGACAGTAACCTTTATACATAAATGCGTCAGAAAACACACTGCTCTGGAAAAACTAGACCGCAGTACAGCACTGAAATAGTTAGTTTGCTGCTCCACGATTTTTTTTCTTGACACAGCATCTCTCTCGTGCATACGTCATACCCTTCGTTAGTTTGATGCTCTACATTTTAACACAGTGTCTCTCTCGTGCATACGTCCCAACCTTTACTGATGAGGTGAAGCTCTTGTGCTATATCTGTCTCGGACCTTCCGTACTGCTGTCGTGTTTTCTGTATCACGCCTTCCGTAGAGCTGCAGAAAGCAGAGCTAAAGCGGTATCAAGGCAACAGCATTCATAAATATTGACAATGAAGCAATAGGTACTAAAGAAAATAATACCTTACGTGTCCACTCTTTTTTCTTCTTCCTGAATAGCATAGACCAAAGTTCACTGTAGACTGGTCAGTGGATCCATGCTCCAACATATGTAAAATATATTACCCCACTCCTGGTCCTATATAATGTAGTGGGACCATAGTCAAGCTGCTGAGGTGAATTTCACTCCAGGAAAGAAGATTCCCTCACACAATGGAAAGGGTTAAAGTTGAGTCTTTAATATCCATAGATCCACAACAGCATCAGCCACTGTCCAGGTCCGGAGTCAGTCTGCAAATGTCACACTCTAGAACCTGCATAGCAGCTGATGTAATTAGGTTCTAAAAGCAAGTACAGAAATGAATGACAGACTAATTTATGTAGTAAACCAAACACTGATAACTATATTACAAAATTAGGAAAAGGATATGATATGATATATAACAATATAATTGACATCATATGTTACAGTAACCAAACATAAGTGCCCACGAAAAGCAGGCAGGGGCCCCTGGCAAATGCTGCAGTCCAAATAAGCTGTCCAGAAAGAATGCTTAGAGGACACCAGCAGAAAACAGGGCAGCAGAACCATAATGCATCCATTAAAAGTATACAAGAAATGTTAAAGAACTATACCTATTGAATACGCTATACTCTAAGACATAGGCCCTAATTCTAACCTTGGCGAACGGCGGAGGCCGTCCGCCAAGGTACCGCCGTCAGAACACCGCACTGCGGTCGAAAGACCGCTGCGGTGATTCTGACATTTGCCCTGGGCTGGCGGGCGGCCGCCAAAAGGCCGCCCGCCAGCCCAGGGCAAATCAACCTTCCCACTAGGATGCCGGCTCAGAATTGAGCCGGCGGAGTGGGAAGGTGCGACGGGTGCAGTTGCACCCGTCGCGTATTTCAGTGTCTGCTAGACACTGAAATACTTTGTGGGGCCCTCTTACGGGGGCCCCTGCCGTGCCCATGCCATTGGCATGGGCACGGCAGGGGCCCCCAGGGGCCCCGCGGCACCCCCTACCGCCATCCTGTTCCTGGCGGGCGAACCGCCAGGAACAGGATGGCGGTAGGGGGTGTCAGAATCCCCCATGGCGGCGCAGCAAGCTGCGCCGCCATGGGGGATTCTAAGGGCAGCGGTAAACCGGCGGGAGACCGCCGGTTTACCCTTTCTGGCCGCGGCTGACCCGCCGCGGTCAGAATGCCCTGTGGGGCACCGCCGGCCTATCGGCGGTGCAGAATGACCCCCATAGTATGTATATATGAGGAAACAGAACTACAATACAACAAACTCCCTACAATAGGACATGCCGCAACCCAAAGAAACTACTGTATAGGCTACTTCAGATACCCCCATGCCTGAGGTGCAATCACACTGAAGCACAACCTTGACACATCTTGGGCCTGCCTGACGAATGCCTATTACTGGGAAACAGTAGTTGATGTCCTAACCAAGGTCACAAACACAGAGAGAACCTCTGTCGACCTGGAGTGTGCTTAGTAGGCCTGATGCAAAGGCCCACAGAAAAGAAAATGGAAAGTAAGTTAATTGATCTCATATTGGTATTAGTGAAAAGAAACAGTGATGAAGTGTAAATGCAGTGTAAAACTTAATACAGAGAAACTGAGAAAAAATGCAATTTACTGGGCTGAGACATAAGGAATGTCTCTAAACAGAGAGAAACAGGGGTATCGTGATGGCAGAGGTGGGACAGGCCTTAGATGAACTGACAAACCAAAACCTGTGCTTATGGAAAGGAGCAGGTGTAAGCGATCATGTTCGTCTGGGAAAAGAAGTGAGGGGAGCAGGAAGGAACTCACAGTGTATCAATGTGGTTCTTGTTAGTTGTATAGGAACTCTTTGGTGCCACCAGGCAGCAAAGTGTAAGTTTAGTCTACTCCCCCCATGTGTCAGGCAGTTCAGGGCAGCCTGTTGTTACTGCGTTGATAATTCTATGGCAAACGGCTCTTCAGCTGAACATAATAGAAGCCTGTAGATATGGTAAAAAGCACCACAATATGGGAAATCAAGAACCTACAGGCACACATCACCCAGTCGAATTGCTCAATTTGCTCAGCAATCATTCCAATATTGATAATGGGGATATTTTTAAAGCATTCCGTGTTCCTACAATAGCTGATGTCACTCTGTGATTAGCTGTCCAGAAGCTGTCGGACATTAGCAGCTACACAAGTAATCGTTTAAACATATAAAATCAATACAATTAGTAATAGGCAAGAACTCGTATATTTTCAATTACTTGTTCGTAGTATTTCATGCTTCATTTGAGGTACATTGCTATGATTTTAATTAACTTACTAAACAAATGATCTGAACTTATTAGCGTGTGTGGGTGAGCGGAAGTGTGGAAGAACTTCTACGTGAGTGATTTCCTAAAACTGTTTATCTATGATGATAATTCCATTCTGATGTAGATAGTGTAAAGAGTTCCTTTTGGCCTAGACCGATGTGTGCAGCTCTCATGTTTTCTTATCCTTTATTGCTAGAATTTTGGATATGCTAATTTATGCCGAGGGTGTAAACGGCCACTGCAGAAGCCTTTTCTGGCCTGGATCACGGAAGAGTTGACAGGAAAACAATCTGTGCATGGTTCCACGGACGGCTGGTATGCAGAGTTCCGTGGATCTGTAAAGGGATTGGCACGTGTTGGGCTCTGTAAGGCGGTCTTTTGTAGAGGTCAAATTGTAGTATCTACGCTCTGTTTTATTATTTCTTTTTCCATTTCTATCTTGTAGAATGTTACGTTCCTTTATGATGTGTGCATTGGTCTCATGTGGAATCCTGCTTGCCAGGTAAAGGCAGTTGGTTCCTGCACTTCTCCTGGTAAACAGCGATTCTCCGTGGGTCCTGTATTTATGGAAATAAACTCTACAAAAAGTTTCCTTTCTGCCTCCGTCTGTCGTTCATCGGATGTTACATTTTGGTACCAGGAGTTGGGTAAAAATGTCCATATTCTCTTCATCTCTGCCTGCGGTTGTGTTTCAGGACCCACAGCATACCTTATTGGACTGCAGGTTTGTTTCGAAGGAAAGAAAGAAATTTTCTTTTATTACTTGGGTGCTTAAATTATTTACTTTGAAAGGACATATCGAGGGAGAGTTCTTTACCTTCTCCATTCCCTCAACAGACTTTGCCTCTTTCGACTTGTGGTCCAAATTCTTTTCAACAGCCGGTTGCTCTCGGGTGCTCTGCGTGCGCTCTTCTCTCTTGTTGCGTGCAACACTTCCTTAACGTGCAGCCGCTGATGTTGTTACACTGTCTTCTTCCTGTGCGTTGAACTTAAAGCAGGGTCATGATTAAAGGGGCAATACTCGTTGGACTGAATACGCACGCCAGATTTCAGCATTGGGTCCATCGAGCTTCACTCTTAATTGGGTAATTTTCATCAGACCAAATGCGCAGTGATGCGCACACCACTACTAGATGCAGCCGCTGATGCGGCTGCTGCCTCCTTCATCTTGCTGCAAGGATTCCTGTTTGGTTTGTACTGAATACGCGGTGATGCGCACACCACACCTTAATTACTGTTGTTCCAATACGCTGTGATGCGCACACTACCCCTTAATTACTGTTGTTCCTTGTTCTGTATGCGCGTTGACGCGCACACCATATTTTCTGCGTGAGGATCTATATCAAAGAAGAAAATATACTGCTGACTGATCTTTTGAGAGACTGTTGATTCACTCACAAGCCTGGTAGAGTACAATTAACGGTGATGCGCACACCTTACAAGATTGTTAGAGGACAATTTTTGTGACTCCTAGTAGTGTGACTATGCGCACACCATACTGAATTTAAGATACCTTGTTACTGCAACATAATCTGTGCATTTCTGTTTCTTATTTTCTTACTATATTTTTTGTACGTTTTGTGTTTTACAATTTTATTTATCTTGTTTTTGTTACCTACTCATATTATGGCTACTAATGAAAATGTGATTCATCCACTACCTTTTTTGCAAAAATCTGGCAGACCAGAAATCAAATGGAAACAATGGGTACGTATTTTTGAGAACTATTTACTAGCTATTGATGCCCTTCACTAAAGTCCTGCTAGGAAATTGGCTTTGTTGTTTAGTCATCTAGGCATTGAAGGTCAAAAGGTATTCAACAATCTTCCCCTAATTACTAATCCTGGAGGTGATGGTGACTGGGACGTATATTTAGAAGCTAAGGAAAGATTTTAAAAAACAGTATTCCGATGAGATCAGTGTACTCTTAGAAAGACAATTTTTTTTTAACGGAAGCAGTTTCCTGATGAATCTGTTGAGGAATACACAGCTGCTTTATGTATTTTAGCATCATCTTCTGAATTTGAAAATTGTCTAGACACATACATTAGAGATCAATTTGTTTTTAATTGTTTTTCTAAAACAATGCAAGAAAGACTACTCACTTGTAGGAATCCTTCATTGTCTGAAGTCATAGACATTGCTAAAAGTATGGAAAGATCCATTATTTCTACTCAAGTTATGAATACTCATGAAGGTCTATCACCAGTTCCTTATATTTTGGAGAATGATTCAGTATCTGCTATAACTATGAGGACAACAAAAAACAGAAAGAAACAACTAATGTGTTATTGTTGTGGTTCCAAGAGTCATTTAGGCAACAATCCTGCATGTCCAGCTACTGGTAAGAAGTGCACTAAGTGTAGTAAAATAGGACATTTTCAAGCTGTCTGTAGGTCTCCATCTGCTGGGTCAATTGTCAGAATACACAATGTTAATATTCCTAGTGATACTATTAGTGATATGCAGGAGTGTACCAAAAAATTAATGATTGTGCTTCTTACCATTCAAAATGTTCAAAAAGATGTCATGATTAAGGGTCCCTTGTGTCAAGCCCTCATTAATGGTAAATCCATTACTGTGATGGCAGATTCTGGAGCGCCTAGCACAGGTTTAGCAGATAGGACATTCTTCTCATTGTGGCACAACTCTGTCAAATTGCAGCAACCAGACATTAACCCCAAAGCATTTGGGGACAAGGAAATGAATCTATTAGATTACTTTCATGCACATCTTAGCGTCCTTGGTAGAGACACCTGGACTAAAGTGTATGTTGCTGTAGATGGCAGAGATTTAGTAGGTTGGATGGATTTAGCCAAGTTGGGCTTACAACTAAGACCTGGTGAAGACAATCCCATTGTTTTGGGTGGTATGCCCATTTTATCTTTGGATGTTGGGGATGATGTTTTACCCACATTAATCTCTAAATTTCCCAATATTTTCAAAAATGAGATTGGCTCAATGAAAGGATTTGAACATGTCATCAGATTAAAAAAAAGTGCCATTCCTGTCAAACACAAGGTGAGACCAGTACCTATTAGTGTACGAAATGATTTTAAAAAAACTCCTGAGTATTCTTACTCAGGAAGGTATTATTTCTCCCACAGACTCATCAGAATGGGTTTCACCTATTGTTCTAGCTAAAAAAAAAAAAGTCAGGAGAGTTACATCTCTTTGTGGACTTGAGATCCTTAAACAACTATATTGTCATTGATTGCCATCCTTTACCACGCATTCAAGAGATGTTAGCCAATATTGGAAGTGCAAAATATTTTTCTGCAATCGATTTGCACTCGGCTTATCATCAAATAGCATTGAGCTTGGAATCCCAAGAACTCACCACCTTTGTAACACCTTTTGGAGCTTACAAATATCTGTCATGACCATACAAACTTGCCAAGTCAAATCAAAGAAGTGCATGAGAAAAGCAAAGAGATATCCTCAGTGGAGACACCAAAGCCCAAACTGGAAGAAGGTTTGCAGAGTAATCTTGCGCTTATTTCAAAGGAAGAATCAAGAAGGGAAGATCCAAGATGGCCGCTGTGAGTCCTGAAGGTTAGTTACAGTTCTAGTCTTGCAATCGGTTGGTTGCTAGGTTACGAGCTCTCCAGCTGGAAGCCTTGCACTTCAACTGAGGTCTGACAGGAATCAGCTGTGTGGAGAGAGAGCACGCTTCAGAACAGAAACTCCTGTGAGGTAAAATTACATTTGAAGATTATATTACAGAAAACGGATAAATATTGTCAAGGTTTATTCGAAGAGTTTGATAGTAGACCGTTCCCGTGGAAGTCGTCAAGGCTACAGAGTTAATGTATGAATTAACCTTATGTTTACAAGGTTCTTGTTTAAGATATTAAAGTCAAAGAAAAAATGAACTTTAAAAGAGCAAGTATCTACAAATGTCAAGGTTATAAACGAAGGCCAAGATTAAAGGAGAAACGAACTGTTAACAAATAAGCATTTACAAATTCAATGGTAATAAACCAAAATAGAGTTTAAAAGAGAAACAAACTTTAATAAACACGCATTTACAAATACAAGTATTGACAGAAGTCACAATAAGACAGGAGAAATTAAATAACATCAGCTGATTTGAAGAACGCATTATCACCAACTATATATATATATATATATATATATATATATATATATATATATATATATAGCAACATAAAACCAATCTCTAACAAAGGTTGAGAAGTTCTTCCAGAATCAGTAATAAGCATTTTTTTAAGAAGAGCTATCATTTATAGAGAGAAGCAAGGCTACAGAGAACTCAGGGTGAGTGAAGAAATAATAGAATTAAAGAGAATTAAGGGGGTTATTCTAACTTTGGAGGAGGTGTTAATCCGTCCCAAAAGTGACGGAAAAGTGACGGATTTACCACCAGCCGTATTACGAGTCCATTATATCCTATGGAACTCGTAATACGGCTGGTGGTATATCCGTCACTTTACCGTCACTTTTGGGACGGATTAACACTCCTCCAAAGTTAGAATAACCCCCTAAGTGTTGAGAGTAGAAAGTGAAAAACTGATGTTGTATGTCCCTAGTAATTGCGACTGTGACTCTTGCAGGTGCTGTATCCAATCTTAGATGTGAAGAGGCAGACTGAGTACTGGCGTTCATCATCTCTGTAGCAGTCTCTCTACCATCCCATTCCCCTTTCCCCCTCCGGGGTACTCAGCACGAAGGATTAATATCCGTTGTGAGTAGCTCGGGTCGGGACTGAGGAGTTATCTTCTGCTTCTGAGGAAATCGAATTGAAGTATCCTGACAGATTGAAGTGCCATCACCCTAATTTTAGGGAAAAAACAGATTTCCTCCTGAGCAGAATAGCAGAAGGAATTGATATAAAAGCATTAGCCACCGTTTTGGAAGGGTTACAGAAACAATTAAATAACACCATAGAAGAAACAGTCCAAATAAAACAGCGAATAAATGAGTTAGGGAACACCGCTAAATCAAATTAATCTGTGTTTTCACAAATCCCTAGCCCTTCACAGTCTGCAGGTATATCCACTCAAGTAATTCATGCAGTTTCCCCTATTATTCCTTTGGCTCAACCCGAGCGCTTCGGTTGGGATCCAAATAAGGCGCAGATTTTTCTGACCCAATGCTCATTGCATTTTTAATGTAGGCAAGTCATTTTTTCCGAAGACCAGTCCAAAGTGGCATTTATATTGTCTTATCTGACAGGAGATGCGGCCGCATGGTCCATGCCAATAATTTCCAGAAATGATCCTGTTTTATATAATTTCCAAAATTTCAAGGAAGAGTTCTTAAGAATATTTGATCGGCGAACTGCAGCTCAAGCCACTGACAATGAACTACTGGAAATCAGGCAAGGTAATAAAGATCTAGTAGCCTATCTGGCTCATTTCAATAAACTCATTGTAGAGACTGCCTGGCCGGAGTCAAAAAGAGCCGCCATATTTTATCGTGGACTGAGAGATGAATTGAAAGATGCCTTAGCACAAGTTCCAAATAGACCCACCGAAATTTCGGAGTTAATTGATCTTGTGTTACAGATTGACCACCGGTTAACTGAACGAAGAGCAGAAAAGAGACGAGAGTATCGACCATTTCCCCTGAGAATTGATCGTGTAAGAAATGATCATACGAGAGCCGGAGAAGGGATAACGATAGAAGAACCAATGCAAATTGGTTCCATCCGAGGTCCTTTATCTAAGGAAGAAAAAGAGAAAAGAAGAGTGAATCAACCATGTTTATATTGCGGTGCATCTGGGCATTTTGTTAAAAACTGTCCCAAGAAACCCAAAGCTCTTCAGTCGGGAAAAGGCCAGCTTCATCAGTAGAGGGAGTTGCCCTGATGAAAGCAGAACCCAAGACAACTCCTTTAGATCAACGAGTGGCGAATACCTTACAAACCGCAGCGCCACATTTGGTACAAACAGTATCAGTTAAGACCCTTGAGAAGGAAATTCAAGGGATCTCAGTTATGATAGACTCTGGAGCTACGGGCAACTTCTGTGATATCAAATACGCTCGTAAAATGGGTATTCGATTTATCAATAAATCTACTTTGGAAGTAGTAAGAGCTGTGGATGGAACCAATCTTTCTTCAGGACCCATTTCCCATGAGACCGAACCAATTCAGATGCAAGGTTTTGGTGGACATCAGGAGCAGATAATCTTTAATTTGATAGATGCTCCACAATTTCAACTCATTTTTGGTCTGCCCTGGCTTACAGAACATAATCCACAAATTGATTGGAGCAAAAGAACGATCAAGATGAATTCCTCTTACTGCAAAGAGAATTGCTTTCATGATGGAGTGGAAGTGTCCACCAAGTCCCAAGCGGCCTGTTTATCATCACACTCTTCAGTGATCTGTGCACTAAAGACAGCAGAAATCCCAAAAGAATATGAGGATTTAGTCGCCGTTTTTGATGAAAAGGAGGCTGAGAAATTGCCACCACATCGACCCTACGACTGCAAAATTGAACTGGAGCCATGTGCGATATTGCCATGTAGCAGAATATACGCATTGACCGAAGCAGAGAATCAACATTTAAAGGAGTATTTGGATCAATATCTTGCTAATGGTTTTATTCGTCCTTCTGAATCTCCAGTGTCATCCCCACTATTTTTCATACCAAAGAAGGATGGGAGTCTTCGAACTTGCATTGATTATCGAGCCCTCAATCAGGTTACCATCAAGAATCGATACCCACTGCCTTTAGTGTCAGTTTTATTAGATCAAGTAAAGAATGCTAGAATCTACACCAAATTGGACCTGCGAGGAGCATATCATTTGATTCGAGTGGCTTCAGGGGATGAATGGAAAACCGCTTTTCGGACTCAATACGGATTATTTGAATATCAAGTGATGCCTTATGGGTTATGCAATGCTCCCGCTGCCTTCCAGCATTTCGTTAATGATATATTACGAGAATTCCTCGACCGGATGGCCGTGGTTTATATAGATGACATTTTAATCTTTTCCGACAATCTACAGGAGCACATTTCCCATGTTCGATCCATCCTCACAAGGTTGCAAGAAAACCATCTCTATGTAAAATTGGAGAAGTGTGCATTTCATGTGGAACGAGTTGAGTTCTTAGGATTAATTTTGTCACCAGAAGGAGTTAGTATGGATCCTGCCAAGATAAAGACAGTGCAACATTGGCCTTCTCCTTGCAATGTCAAAGAGATCCAGAGTTTCTTGGGGTTCGCTAATTTTTATCGAAGATTCATATCCAATTTTTCTCAAACAGTTACACCCATTACTCGATTGTTGAAGAAAGGAGTGAAGTTTGAGTGGACAAAAGAAGCTGAAAATGCTTTTAATTTTTTGCAGAATTCATTCGTCTCAGCTCCAATCTTGCTCCACCCCAATCCAGATGAGCCATATTATGTGGAGGCAGATGCTTCAGATGTTGCCATAGGAGGTATCCTTTCCCAGCGTCATAAAGATACAGGTCAATTACATCCAGTGGCCTATTTTTCACGAAAATTAACACCACCAGAGATAAATTATTCAATTGCGGATAAGGAGCTATTGGCAGTCAAAGAAACTTTTCGTGAGTGGAGGCATTACATTTTGGGAGCTAAGCATAAAGTGACCGTTTACACGGACCACCGAAATTTACAGTTTTTAAAATCAGCTCGAACTCTAACAGCTAGACAACTGCGTTGGTTCCTATATTTTGCAGACTTTGATTTTGTTATCACTTTCAGACCAGGAAAAGTAAATGGGAAGGCAGATGCTCTATCTCGAATTGATACCGGTGCAGTTAAAGAGCCTCCAGAAAAAGAATTGATTATTCCACAAGAGAAGTTCATATCTGCCATATTGTATGAAAATTTAACCAAAGAAATTCAAGAAAACTTAACATTCGAAGGAATGCTGAAGTGGTCCAAAGAAGGCCAAGGAAGAGAAACCAAAAAAGGTTTGCCATACTTTAAAGGTGCACTGTATGTTCCGACTGTGGAGCTGCAAGAAAACATTCTTCAGGCTTATCATGACGATCAATTGGCTGGACACAAAGGAATTCAAAAGACTCAAAATCTAATACAACGAGAATTTTGGTGGCCAAAAATGAAAACTCAGATAAGACAATATGTGTCAACTTGTGACAAATGTCAAAGAGGGAAATCAAATAGAACAGCTTCACAAGGTCTGTTAAGACCTTTGCCCACTGCACCCCATGCCTGGCATACTGTTACTATGGATCTTATAGTAGACCTCCCTAGTAGCCAAGGTTTTAACACTATCCTAGTTTTTGTAGACACTTTCACTAAAATGGCGTATTTAATTCCTTTGAAAGAAATCCCTCGAGCCCCACAGGTTGCACAGTTGTTTACACAACACATAGTACGCGCCCATGGTATCCCAAAAATTCTAGTTTCAGACAGGGGGTCCCAATTTGTTTCTCGCTTTTGGAAGGCCTTTAGTAAAAGATTAGGAATTGATTCTCGTTACTCTACCAGTTACCATCCTGAAACCGATGGGCAAACAGAGAGAGTGAATCAAGAGTTAGAACAGTATTTAAGACTCAATTTATTCGATAAAGAGAAGGAATGGCCCGAGTTGATGTGGGCAGCTGAATTTGCTTACAATAATACTGTTCATTCCACCACTGGGTTCACCCCCTTTTATCTGAACCATGGTAGACATCCTAATGTAATGTTGGGTAAAGAAGATGATTCAGTGCCTGCAGTAGAAGAGATGGTGAGGGATTTGCAGACCCCGTTAGTTAGGGCTAGAAAAAACATCATTCAAGCAAAAGACTCATGTAAGACTCAGGCTGATAGAAAAAGAAGAGAGAGCCCCATTTATTCGAAAGGAGACAAAGTTTGGTTATCCACTCGTCATTTACGTCTCAAAGGAAATCGCAAATTTCAGCCACGATTTATAGGCCCATTCAAAGTTGACAAGATGATCAATCCAGTGGCAGTTAAATTGCAGTTGCCAGTTCATCTAAAGATACATCCTGTTTTCCATGTCTCCTTGTTAAAGAACAGTCCTCCAAATTTACGTCAAAACTCCCCTCCAATTCCTATCCAGATTAGCTCTGCAGAAGAGTATGCGGTCAATCAAATCTTAGATTCCAAAATCCGTAATGGCCAGCTTTATTATCTAATTGATTGGAAAGGTTATGGTCCAGAGGAACGATCCTGGGAGCCGCACGAGTATGTACATGCTTCAAGATTAGTGAGAAACTTTCATAGAACCTACCCAAGCAAACCTAAATTGGAGAACTGTTCCTTGAGGGGGAGTACTGTCATGACCACACAAACTTGCCAAGTCAAATCAAAGAAGTGCATGAGAAAAGCAAAGAGATATCCTCAGTGGAGACAGCAAAGCCCAAACTGGAAGAAGGTTTGCAGAGTAATCTTGCGCTTATTTCAAAGGAAGAATCAAGAAGAGAAGATCCAAGATGGCCGCTGTGAGTCCTGAAGGTTAGTTACAGTTCTAGTCTTGCAATCGGTTGGTTGCTAGGTTACGAGCTCTCCAGCTGGAAGCCTTGCACTTCAACTGAGGTCTGACAGGAATCAGCTGTGTGGAGAGAGAGCGCGCTTCAGAACAGAAACTCCTGTGAGGTAAAATTACATTTGAAGATTATATTACAGAAAACGGATAAATATTGTCAAGGTTTATTCGAAGAGTTTGATAGTAGACCGTTCCCGTGGAAGTTGGCAAGGCTACAGAGTTAATGTATGAATTAACATTATGTTTACAAGGTTCTTGTTTAAGATATTAAAGTCAAAGAAAAAACTAACTTTCCCGCCGGTTTTCCGCTGCCCAAATGAATCCTCCATGGCGGCGCAGCAAGCTGCGCCGCCATGGAGGATTCTGACACCCCATACCGCCATCCTGTTCCTGGCGGTTCTCCCGCCAGGAACAGGATGGCGGTATGGGGTGTCGCGGGGCCCCTGGGGGCCCCTGCAGTGCCCATGCCAATGGCATGGGCACTGCAGGGGCCCCCGTAAGAGGGCCCCAAAAAGAATTTCAGTGTCTGCTTTGCAGACACTGAAATTCGCGACGGGTGCAACTGCACCCGTCGCACCTTCCCACTCCGCCGGCTCAATTCTGAGCCGGCGTCCTCGTGGGAAGGGTGTTTTGCACTGGGCTGGCGGGCGGCCTTTTGGCGGTCGCCCGCCAGCCCAGTGCAAAACCCAAAATACCCTCAGCGGTCTTTTGACCGCGGAGCGGTATTTTGGAGGGGGAACTCTGGCGGGCGGCCTCCGCCGCCCGCCAGGGTGAGAATCACCCCCAAAGTATCTACAAATGTCAAGGTTATAAACGAAGGCCAAGTTTAAAGGAGAAACGAACTGTTAACAAATAAGCATTTACAAATTCAGTGGTAATAAACCAAAATAGAGTTTAATAGAGAAACGAACTTTAATAAACAAGCATTTACAAATACAAGTATTGACAGAAGTCACAATAAGACAGGAGAAATTAAATAACATCAGCTGATTTGAAGAACGCATTATCACCAACTATATATATATATATATATATATATATATATATATATATATATAGCAACATAAAACCAATCTCTAACAAGGGTTGAGAAGTTCTTCCAGAATCAGTAATAAGCATTTTTTTAAGAAGAGCTATCATTTATAGAGAGAAGCAAGGCTACAGAGAACTCAGGGTGAGTGAAGAAATAATAGAATTAAAGAGAATTAAGTGTTGAGAGTAGAAAGTGAAAAACTGATGTTGTATGTCCCTAGTAATTGCGACTGTGACTCTTGAAGGTGCTGTATCCAATCTTAGATGTGAAGAGGCAGACTGAGTACTGGCGTTCATCATCTCTGTGGCAGTCTCTACCATCCCATTCCCCTTTCCCCCTCCGGGGTACTCAGCACGAAGGATTAATATTCGTTGTGAGTAGCTCGGGTCGGGACTGAGGAGTTATCTTCTGCTTCTGAGGAAATCGAATTGAAGTATCCTGACAATATCTCAGACTTCCTTTTGGGCTTGCATCTGCTGCAAGTGTTTTTTAAAAGGCAAAGGATGTTCTATTTTCTAACATGTCCAATGTTCAAGCCTTCCAGGACGATATTCTTGTTTTCACGGATACTAAAGAACAGCATTTGGAAATTCTGAGTAAAGTATTACGTATTTTAGAGGACACTGGTGTAACAGTCAAGCCAGAAAAATGTAAATTTTTTGTTCAACAATTGGATTATTTAGGACACACCATCTCTCCTGAAGGTATTAAACCTAAGTCCTGCAATTTAAAAGCTATCCTTAAAGCACCAGCTCCTGGTAATAAAGATGCTCTCAGGTCCTTTTTAGGTTTGTGCGAATATTGTGCCCGTTTTGTACCTGAATATGCCATAGATGTACAACCATTGAGGGACTTGTTAAAAAAAAGGAGTTAGATTCCTTTGGACTTCTGATATCGAAACGGCATTCACTAAACTCAAACGTCTAGTTTGTGATGCCCCTCCTTTAAGCCCCTTTATTCCAGAAGGTAAATGTATCATTACCGTTGATGCTAGTGCAAAGGGCATTGGAGCTGTGTTCAATCAATCTGTTAACGGTAAACTCATCACCATAACGTTTGCTTCCAGGGCTGTGTTGGAAGCGGAAACTAACTACAGTACTATAGAGAGGGAAGCGCTAGCTTGTGTTTGGGCTGTTCAAAAATTCAAAACATATTTATGGGGTAATTCTTTTGAAATACACACTGACCACAAACCTCTTGTTTTTTTTGTTGAATGGTGATGGTCTAGGCAAGGCTTCCACTTGTCTCATTTGTTTACTTTCTAAAATGCAGTAATATCACTTCACTATTAAGTATATTCAAGGAGGGAAGAATTTTCAGGCTGGCTGTCTTTCACGCATGCCTCTGCCTTTTTCAGAAAGTATCCAGGAGTATGAATGTGTTGTTGCTGTTATTGATGCTGTAAATGATCTTAATGGATCTATTTCCGTGATTGAATGGGTGAATGCCACTTCTAGCGATGACATTTTATTGAAGGTTATGGAGTTTTCAAAGAAAGGTTGGCCTCCCATTCGCAGTATCCCAGATGCTTTTAAACCATTTGCTCAAATTTAATCGGAATTATCTTGCGAAAATGATATTTGCGTTTGCAATGAATGTTTTATTCCACCTACTAGATTAAGGGATAGAATCATAAAACTAGCTCATGAAGATCATCTGGGCATTACTGCCACCTGCAGAAAGTTGCTAGAACATTATTGGTGGCCGTCCATGAATAAGCAGGTTGAGGATGTTATTAATCTGTGGCCCCAATGTTTGGCTTGTGACAAACACTGGAAAATTGTACAGAAACCTCTTCAAAACATGCCCTGGCCTGATCAGCCTTTGGGGTGTAAAGTAGCATTCGATTTTGCGGGCCCATTCAATTTGCTCCCTATATCCAAAAGATTCACAATAGTTTTGATTGATTATTATTCGAAGTGGATATACTACTCCTTTGTGGATTCTCCTTCCACTAATTCAGTTATTTCTTTTCTTGAAAACGTTTTTCCATGGAGGGAGCTCTGAGGGAAATTGTAACAGACAATGGCACTCATTTTGTATCCAAAATGATGAAAACTTTTCTCGCCAGCTACAATATCACTCACGTGCAAGTTGCTCTATATAGTCCTTCTGCGAATGGTTTGCTGGAGAGGGCGAACCGTTTTATTAAAGATGGAATACAGTCTGCTCTTTCTTCGGGAATTGATGTTGAAGATTTCCTTAGGAAGAAAATTGCAGGTTACCACTCCACCCCTCATTGGAATTACTCCTTTTGAGTTGCTGAGAGGAAGGAAATGTAGATCAAAAGTAGTACCCAGTTGGCTGGACTCCTTGCATTAAGCAATTCCTAGACATAATAGTTCTGCATTCTCTGTGAGGGAGATAGTGGAAAACAGGCAGAAGAAACAAAAAGAGTATTTTGATTCCTCAAGACATACTAAGAATAGAGAATTTTGTGTGGGAGGTTGGGTTCTTATTAAGAAACCTTTTAAGGTGAAGAAGGGGGAATCTACATTCACGCTTCCTGTTAAAATAGAAAAAGTCTCAAAGAATGCTGTTCTAGTATGTGGCAAGGGTTGGTGGAATAAGTCTACACTTGTTCCTATTTCAGATGTGCAGGCACAAGTTTAGAATAGTACTCATGTTCGTTCTGATGAAGGTTCTTTTTTTTAACTTGACAAATCCTGTATTGACAACACTACATCTCCATCTCCTGACACTGCTCCACCTCTTGATCCTTGTAATGTCAATGTGACAAAAGATGCTCCTTCTGATAGATGCACCACGGAGGTTGTTCAACACACG
Organism: Pleurodeles waltl; assembly: GCF_031143425.1. NCBI lineage: Eukaryota > Metazoa > Chordata > Amphibia > Caudata > Salamandridae > Pleurodeles > Pleurodeles waltl. The sequence goes on from NC_090445.1 coordinate 1,541,105,297, forward strand.
TGTGATGTTCTGGACCATGGTGATTTTGTTTCTCCTACCTCTCATCCTAATGCAAATTATTCTCAACATGTGCCTGATGTTATTAGAAGCAAATTAATTTGTAGGTTGCCTGTACACCTCCAAGACTACGATTTAAATTGAGTTGTTACATGGGAAGGAGGTGTTGTAGTATCTACACTCCGTTTTATTATTTATTTTTCCATTTCTATCTTGTAGAATGTTACATGCCTTTATGATGTATACATTGTTCTAATGTGGAATCCTGCTTGCCAGGTAAAGGCAGTTGGTTCCTGCACTTCGCCTGGTAAACAGCGATTCTCCGTGGGTCCTGTATTTATGGAAATAAACTCCACAAAAAGAAGTTTCCTTTACGGTCTACGAAGAAGCACGGAACGCCAGTTATAACTAGTCTCCGCTGTCTTTATACAGTGCAACAGTCACGCCCCCAGCCCCGGAGACTTCGTCAGTAGCCAGATGATTCACTCTCCAAGACGCAGTTACCGGCCCCAGCTGGTCACGACGCTGCCGTTTCAATAGTCATCTCAGGCGGCTTCCCGCCCTCGCAGGGCAGTCCGGAGACCCGCCCCCGCTCGCACACAGCGTCACGCGACTTCCCCCCCGCCGCCCCCGCGCCACAGATCAGTCTACGGCTCCTCATTCGCTGCCGAGTCTGAGTCAGTCTTTTGTCCGCGGGCTTAGATGGGCGGGGGACCTGGAAGATGGATTATTAAGTGAGGAAGCGCGAGAGAGATTGCAGCACGAGCCCGCAGTTGTAGAGAACCTTTTCACGACAAGGTTGATGCCTCTGCGCCTGCGCTCCAAACGTACAACAGCGTGCTGACCATTGCGCTCGCGCCCTGCTCAGGCACGGTTGTCGCGCGAGGTGGACGCTTGCGCATTTGCAAGCCCTCGTCAAGGCGCGCGAGCCTTGCGCCTGCGTACCAAGAACTCTCTCTTACCGGTAGCGAAGCGGCATGGAGCGTGTACAAGAAGTATTTTCTAACAGCCCCTCCGCCTGCTTGGCTGGAGGGATCACGGTCTGTGCTGCCGGCGTGCTGCTTTACAGGGCAGCGAGAAGGTGAGAGAAAGTGCATGCAGGGGAACTCTTTGCACCTTTGCATAAGGGGGCGGGGCTGGGTTGTGACATTCAATCTCAGTAGGTAAGGGATCTTGGCAGGAGTTCTGTCAAACCGTGTTTTTGTGGCTGGAGTGCTGGACTATTAAAACACTTTTCTGCTGTATAATGAGGCATTGCAGCGGTTAAGTGGACTCTCGCACAAAGTATGCATGGGCTCCCTTTGCACTCGTGAGCGCGGGGTTATTCTCTCGTCCTTTGTTACGTCTCTACATTAGAGCATTTCTGTAAGTACCCAGACGGGATAAAGCTCACAGTGTAAAACTGCCCTTCACAGGAAGATACCAGTTTGTATACAGCATAGTATAGCTTGGTGTACCACGTGTTTTTTTTTTATTATTAATACCCACCTCACTTGTTATGACAATAAACTTTGTTGTATTTAATGGAGGAAGGGGTGTTGGAATCAGGAGTTGTTCTGAATACCTGTCATCCATTGCATGATATTTGTGTTCAAGTGTCGCGAGCCGTGTTTTTTATGCTTTGCTTACTGAGCGTTGAACTGTCACTCATAGTCTGGAGAGGTGAGAGGTTTCCTGCTCGCTATAAATGTTGGGGCTGAGGTAAGAATATTGTGTGTACTGCCTTGTGTCACATTGTGTGCAGGATCATGATCTGTGTTTTAATGGCATAGAGCACATGCCTACAATTCCCCACCTTCAAGCGTAAAACACAATCTACACGTGTGAAATGGTTTTGCGCTCGTGTCGTAGTGTGTGAAGCCTGAGGGAGCTTTCTGGAATTATGGTTGTTGGCTTGTCCGATCACTGGTGTGTAGTGGGGAGCCGTATTTTGCCACACAGCGGGTGTGAGGCTGCAGATCTGGAATTTCTCTATACCAGGGGCCTGCAACCGTTTCTGTAATGAGAACTAGTTAGTTATGAAAATCATCTACTAATATTAATATTGTAATAGAGACCAATCAGACCAGATTACATTAGTTGCCACCCTATCCAACACTTCCAGCAATGAACAACTCCCGTCCACCGAGCAGTATTACCAGTGGTAATGTAAAATACATTTGTCAATTTGGAATACATTTACGTGGGTAATACATTGTTACTATAGACACCATGCTTTTGGCACTAAGTTAATACCCTAACAGCGAACTGTGGGGTTGCATGGACATTTGTGAATTTGAACTCGGAAATTATGCTCTTTGGTACCCAATTGTTACATAAGCATGCACGTGTTTTTGTGAGTAGGGTTAACTATGTATTCTATGAAGGGCGCACCAATCAGAGAAAAGGACGCATGATTTCCTTTTGACTGTTGTTGCACACTGTCTACACTGGGGCTGCATTCCCATTAAAAGCTTGTGCTTCCAAGTGTCCATTCGTTGTCATACATTGTTTTTGTTTATAATTGGCTTTGTACTTTGTAGTATTTTGGGCTTGACTAAAACCTGTCTTGGACCTCTCTGCTCTTTCACTGCAGTACGTCTACTGCGGTTATGGGGGGTTAGTTTATAGCAGATCATGCGTTCTGTAAGAGGGGTATCTCTCACAATAGTAGGACAGGTCACATGATTTCCCTTGTCAACTGCAGACCAATCCTGGTTATCGCAGCTCTTCTCTTTACAATGTCTTTTTTCTGTGATTTCTGTTTTTTTCTCCATTACAACTCTATTACCTTTCTTAATATGAGAAAGCAAATTTTTACCCGTATTAATACTTACGATAGCCATAATTTCAGCTGCCTTTATTCCCTCCCAAGGGCCGCCTCACCCGAACTCTGACATTAATCCTCTTCTTGCTTCTTAGCCTCTCTTGGGAGGGATTAGCAGACTAAATCCATTGACGGAAAGGTTCTGGGTTCATTCCTTTGTCAGAAAACCTATAAGCTTTCCTTACACAGTGTATTCCCGTATGCGTACATGCCTGCACATTGACACGTCTGTCTTTGCACGTATTAAAGTGCAGGGTAAACCCAGTCGCCTCGGTATACAACTAAAACAAAAGCAGTGAGCAAGTCATGCTTAGAAAGGACACATAGCCAACTGATACTATATACAATTAATGTAATGTATCAAAATTATTCATACACTGTGAAGAAAAAAATGTAGGCGCCTCACTCAGTATATGAGAAACTGCACCAGACTTTTTGTGAGACACTTAGTGCCAATTGTGAAAATGGTGATGTTTCCGCTCTCTAATTATTGAAGACCACACACTTCATACAATATGTTTATTTCCCCAGGGAGGTGGTGGATCCTATAATCGCTCCAGCCAAGTGAGAGCAAACAGAGGGAATGGAGGCTGTATGCCACCCCCACTTAAAAAAAAGTGTGTGGCTGGAGGAGGGGGGTTGTTGACGGTCCCCAGGGCCAAAAACAAGATGGGGAGGTTAATTTGTGTTTGTCTGGGCCCCAGGCGTGGCAGTACCAGGGCCCAAGTCTGCCAGGGAGGTAGGCAATGCATCCCTTCTATTTGGACAGGTCCGAAATTGGCTTGTGAGGGGGGACGGGTATATACCAAACAAGCACAGAAGCTTGCAGTTTTTGTTGTTGTTTTTTTTTTGTGTTATTTTTAATTTTTTTACTGAGGATTTGCGGGTCCTCTGTGAATTCGCAGTAAAACAGTTTTTAAAGCCCGTTTTAGGACCCTGGCGGGGACCCCTCCACCAGGCCTAGGGGGCCAAGGTCTTTCTACCCTGCCCCTTTGTCTTTTTTGGCTGAGTCCGAGTCCCAAGAGGGCTGCCAGGTAGCCAATCAAAGCTCACCTTGAGATCTGTGGGATCTGTGAGCCCTTTGCTTCCATAGATATCTATAGTTCTTTTTCTTAAATAACTACAACTACTGAACAGATTTAATCGAATCACAACAAGCACTTGTTCTGTACCAAGAGCTAGCTCTCTGCTAAATTTGGTGCTCTTCTGTCCAACGGGTTGGTCTGTGGTTGTGTTCAAAATCACTTAGAAATTGCATGGGAAAACACGTTTTGTGTTTCCCTCTTTCTTGGCCACCGCTTAATGAATCACATGAGTACAGTTTTTTTTTCCTCCAGCCTCTTGACTTTTTTTTATGGTGCAGTATTTGCCAGTACTGAAGCCTCTTGGTGCTGCAGGTACTTTTTGCTAATTGATGTCTGTGGTTGAAGATTCGCCCTCTTGTGGCACTGTATTAGTGATTCTTTATTCCCTTGCACTGTGTGTGGATAGGGTAATTTGTAGATGAGTGGTGGTTATCTTGGGTATGAATTCTTATAGCCCAGCACCCAGGGCATTTTGTTTGGGGTCAGGGATAAAACGTATTCAAGTTTATTTTGTCCTTTGGATAAATATACCCAATCCCTGCAGCACAAATCCTTTGCAAGCCAGTTTACAGTACCATATACCGGTTGTAAGTAAAATTATTGTCTGCTGCTAAGTCAGTATATCCACCCCTATGTGTAAGCTAATCAAAACATTACTTTTGGTTCCTCAATGCTAAACCTTTACTTTTAGGGTGAGTGCTGTAGGAAAATACAGTGAGTTATTGCTCCGCTTGAATTACGGACCTTGGTTCCAATAAGAGCCGTTTCTTCGTCAGTAATTTTAGGAGGCTGTGAGTCAAATTTCCCAACCAGCATAAAGCAAGGAGAATACCAAACCTGTGAGTCAAATTTCCCAAAAAGCATAAAGTAAGGAGGGTTCCAAACTTGATGATAGAACTTTTTAAAAAGGTTCTTGGAGAGCCCACTTAAAAATGTTGTGATTTAGGTGCTTGAGTTGTCAGAATGGATTGCTCCTGTGAGTCTGGCGGCCATGAATTGGGATGGGGTGGCAGTACATAAGGGTGTATATTGAACTCTGAGACCTTAAGAGGTGTAGACCACCAGCCATCGCCAAACATATTAGAGATGGAAGGTTGACTGAAGCTCAGTTATTCAGTGTTGAGGGCATGTTATTTTCATATCACTACTACTGGGGGTGTTTAAATTCCTTTGAATGCTTTTTGTGTTGGCTTTGGCAGCAGCATATTTACCCCAAGCCATGAAAGGAGTTTTGGAGTGTGTGCCTGCAGTGTTGTATTTTCACGCTGACATATTGGTCTATGGGATGGATGGCATGGATCATGATAGAATTTCGAGGTCGGTAACGGGAAGTTTGGGTGGCTAATGGGATGGTCAAGAAAGAAGTGAAGGTTTCAGTTGAGTTTCGTGATGTATTTGGGAATACTGTGCTGGTAGAAATGTTAAGGCCAGACTACAGCAAACATTTTTTAAAGCACCAGTTCCTGCTGACAATGTTCAAGTTATATTCTTTCTGGCCTGACAGAACTTATATGCTGAATTTGATAATTTTGCAAGTATTGTGATGCCATTGAGATATATGTTGAAGGAAGGTGCCAAGTTTGAGTGGTCACAGGATTGTGAAAACCCTTTTGATGCAATCAATACATTTGAAAATACGCTTGGTCATTTTGACGTACTGAGGAAGACCATTTTGGCAACATATGCGAGCTACGGGAAAGGTGCTATTTTGACTCAGTTGATGGGGAGGAAAGGGTGAAGATAGTCTTTGTATCAAGGTCTTTGAAGGGTGCGGAATAGCACTATTTGGTGGTGGAGAGAGGCTCTTGCGTGCACTTTGGCCCGTCACACTACTGCAAATAAAGAATCCCTGAAATCACCTTTCTTGTTGAGAGGTAGGATACCAACCTTTATCTGGTATGGTTGAATAGTTCCCAGCAGCCTGAAACTCTACATACAAAGGTGTGTGCCTAGAAACGAGTTGCGTACCAGCAGAAATACAAGCTCAGATATATTTAAGAAATTGTATGTAAAAGCAATTGGAGTGTTATAGATTTTGTCTCAGTGAAAAGTACAGGATTTGTGAGCAGTTCATGTCTAAGTTCATGATGTCCTTCTACTATTGTCAAAGTGAACACTGACTCGGCTTTAGCATGTCCAGGTTGCTTAAAGCTGAGCTTGTCGATACCTTTTGATGACTCTGGGAATGCTGCTATCACTGCTGCCCAAGGTACCGCTGGAAATGTTTGAAATTTTACTAAATCACACATTTCCTAGGATTCGTAAGAGGATCCATTAGGTGGAGTGACAATGTCGGGCGTTATATTGTGCTTTTGTCTTTTTTATTCATTTATGTTAAGACTTTCTTGAGGAAGTGTCTAAAATGAATTGTTTGTGAGTTTTCTTTTTTTTTATTTGTTCCTATTTGAAATGCATATTACATTATTTTCTTGTTCTGAATTGTTTATGAAAGGGGAGCTGTACTAGGGGTTAGCTGTGGTGTATGGGTTTTCTCTGTAAGTGCTTGGTGACATTCTACTGAGAGTGTGGAGAAAAGTGATGTTCCTTGAAGTGTGAATGGAGGATGCGTTGGTTTGTGGCAAATGGAGACAACTTGTCATGCTGTGAGTTGACGGTGCTGCTAAATATAATTTAAAGAGCAATGAACAGATACACAGAATCTATGTAGTCTAACTCGTACTCTTATTCAAAGGTTCAGAATCTGTGGAGTCCAACTCTCGCTCAGATGTCCAACACTGAGCAGCTGCAGAAAACTGTCCTTTTGTTTGACAGTGGGAGGCACAAGTATCTGTACCTCTTTGTTGGTTGGGTTGCTCAAGAAAAACATTCTCTGGAGTGGGGATGTTGTATCATTTCTACCAATTAATCCAGGTGATTTATGAAAGTGTCAAATGGGTAATATGGTATACAAGTGTATTTTCTTCTGGTTTAACTTTAACTTGTGGGTCCTCACTGCAGTTTGTCTAGAGCTAGTTTAAAGTGGCTACCTCCTGACTACTATTTCACGATGCCCTTGTTAGGGTTTGCCTGCACAGTGCTTGTGTTGTGTTGTGCTTCTAAATTCTATTGTAAACAAAACAAAAAAAAATCTTCCGAGACTAAGAGCCTGCCCATTACTTACCATTGGTTGGCTTTAGATAACTTTAGCGATCTGGATATGAATGGTGGTGAGACAAGAATTCAGTCAGCCAGTGTCACGGCTTGAAGTTCCCTTTAGGTTGAGCTGGCTGTCTGATAACTAGGCCTATTTTGTAGTAAAAAAAAAGTATCCGCTCTGCCATGTCGGTTGCCATAAATGCTCGAAAGCATGTATAACTGTATTGCTCCACCAGTCCCTCAAGGTTGCTTAATAGCATTCTGGTTTTATTTGCACTTCCCCTGTCCCTGCTTTTTGCTTAGGTTTTGGCATGGGCTATCCTTGTCCTGGGTTGATGAAGAATGCCACATATTAGAATTTCCATGTCTTTACAGTGAACGAGGCCTTGTGGAAGCGGCTGTCGCGTAAATAAATGTCTTTGTTTCCTGTCTTCACAGCTGTCTATCAGACAGTTGTTAAGCTTTTCGTAAAAGAGTGAAAGGCTGATTGCTTACTGGATTCCCCCGAGTCTGAGGGAACACGTTCCTTACTTAGCACCTGTTTTCACAAACGAGTGGCTGGATTGTCTGAACAAGCGGAGTGTTGTTTTAGGTTTCTATGCCAGTTGCCACTAACGTTTCCAGGATGAAGTAGAAACAATCGCCTGGTTTTGAATTTTACAGCATGAACTGTAGTGAAATCGGTTAATTATGCTTTTGTGTGGTTTTATTTACTTTTGATTAATAGTTTGTTTACCAGACTCATTTAATTCTGTGTAGGCTCGGTGTTTAATGTGAAATCATTTTTATGCTACTTTGATGTTATGTTTTCCTTAAATTCTCTTACTCTCCCTCCCAATTTCTTAGGAGAAAACCAACCCACGTAGGGGTGAACTGTTGGTTCTGCAACCAGGACACCATAGTCCCCTACGGGAACCGGAACTGCTGGGACTGTCCCAACTGTGAGCAGTATAATGGCTTCCAAGAGGTAAAATCAGAAGCATCCCCAGGTTTGAATCTGAACTAACAAATACATTTAGTGTAATGAAGTGTAAATTATATTGCTTATTAGGTAGTCTGTCACCTGATCACTTCTGCTCCTTCTACAAGCATCTGTTGTTTTCTCCGTCCTTGACTTAGAAAAAAATGTAATAGTGAGTGATACTGTCTGGTACGCTCTCCAGATTAAAAGCAAGCTTTCTCTATAGCAGAAAATAAGTGCATATACTGAGATTTATTTTACTTGGCGTCCCATATTATATACACATTTAGTCAACAAAGCAGATCGCTGATATTAGTCATTTTAGTCTGGATCCATCAATTTGTTTAAAATCTGCTTTCAGAATTTGAACCTTAATTCTCTAGTTATGGTTCTTCTGGCCTAATACACTCGGTTTCCAGGATACCGCCCTGAAAAGAAGATTGCAAACTTGGAAATCTTTGTGTCATAGATCTATTCTGGGCATTTGCCTTGTATAAAAAAACAAATATACATTTAGAATGTTGTGTTATCTAGTATGTGCCATTTCACTGCCCAGGACTAGCTTTAGGTCTTGAGTAAACAGTTACCCGAGATCGTTCATTTATCTGTTGGAGGATCTCGTTTTGGAGGCGGTGAATGGTCAGGCTTCCTTCATGTGCAGTGTAGGGAGGGGAATGATTTCTCCTTCAGTAGAAATCTGTAACCTGGGTCATTGGGGATTTTTATGGGTTTCTAATGTCGGTTGACCCTCACAGAGGTTTTGGGTCTTGCAGGCCTCCATCTAGCCTATCCTAGCTTTGGCCGTGTGTCGCAACTTAACATTATGATTGCGAGGGGTCTTATGCTTCTCTATCTACCAGTGTATTATAATTACATTTGCAAAGCTGTTTTGACTGATGTTGAAGTGCCATGTTGCCATTTGGGAAGCAGAACAATCATTTGCATTTGCTTGTTGCACCAGTCATGACAAATGCTCTCCCTAGAGAGACAAGTAAGGGACTCGCAGGGATGGACTGTACAGAGCCATTCATGGTAAATGATGTTCAGTCTCTTCATCAGTGATTTGATTATCCCCTTGGCCTGCAAAATAGATGCTCTTCAGGAGCAACCCGAAGTGATGGAGGAATGATGTTATAATGGGTACTGGTTGCAGGAGGCCAGAGAAGAAGCCTTGTAGGGTCCCTCCAAGGCAAAGAGTCCATCATCCTGTGCATACTGTTAACTCTGTAGGCCACTGGATCTTAATGGCATGGGCACGGAGAAAGACAGCACAGGCATGTACTGGTGTGCATGTACCGTTTTCTCTTTTTTTTGTTTTTTTTAACACAAAAATCATAATGAGCACGCATCCTCCCCAGGTATGAATTCTGGTGTGCTCAATTTTCACGTGGCACACAGTTTGCTAATAGTCCCCTCTGTTAAAATTTACCATCCCACGGTTCCGGCAAATAGGCGCTACTGAAAAGGGAAAACACCACACAACAAACACACAAAACAGATAGTAAAGCTCACAGCTCCCCTTTGCTACTGGAGGTAGGTATTCAGAAAACGCCACAGACTGACAGTGCTCCAAGGGGAAGAAAAGGTCATACACCAGGTCAATACCCATGCACAGTGCCGTCTTGGAAGTATACTAAAACCCATAGGGTCACACAATACAGAAAAAAATAAATTTCATACAGAATTGGGGTAATGGTCAAATATGGCACCATTCAGGTGTCAGCTGTCAACACTGTGCATGCATGTTACTCTGATGCCCTAGTTGCCCTTAATGCCTGACCAGGGTTGTGCTGTGCTTTGGAAGAATGGTTAGCAACACATTACAGATCTTCCCTTGTTTTACATCATGATTATTGGCAGAATTGAATGTGGTGGCTACAGGCTACTGTTCTATTGGTCTAGCGACCCCAAACATTGTATTTATTATTTTTGGTCATACGTCTTGTTGTGATTATTAAAGTTACAGGGGTTAGAGTTATTTTGTTTATTATATTTATTCACCAGAATGGAGACTATAACAAGCCAATCCCAGCCCAGTTCATGGAGCACCTCAACCATGTAGTGTCTGGAGAAACCAGCTTCTGTGATGTTGCCAAACCGCAGCAGTGGGTCAACAGCCATCTTCTCTTGTGCAAAAAATGCTGCAATAACCAGACCTCCAAGATCAGGCAGTTGGCATCGTTCCAACCTAGGGATGAGGTGAGATTCTATTGATGCTGGGTGTGTAGTAATATTATGTATTTCCAATGTCGAAATGCTTTTTATTCAACTTTCCTTTATTAAGTGAGGCTTTAAGTTGCAAGGCAGGTAAGTTGTGGTAGAGCAGCACTGGCCTGCGGAAAGTTTTAACCAGGGCTACTCTGTTTTCTGACCTCCTACTTGTATGTTGGAACATGGCACAAGCTTAGATGCAATCGCAGTGGATGCTACTCAGCATTGTGATAGCTACTCAGCACCACCGTCTGTCAGTATTTTACATTGTACGCCAGCTTCTCTTTGAGGGTCAGAACACGTTACCGTGTGACTTTAAACTGTTACTACTCTCTGGAGTAAAACCTATTAGGTTGCATTCAAGGCTAGGAAGCATGTACAGGAACGGAAGTTAAACTCCCATTTGCCACAGAATAAAATGCATCACAACCAGATGTTTCTGAAGAGGTAAGACAATTTTGTTGTTTAGTTTGTAAAGAGGATTGTATAATACTGTATGGCCATTAATATGGAATTGCAGTACCTTATATTTTGTAGTGTTTGTAAGGCTGTCATTTGCTTTAAGATTCTTTGGTATACAACACCATAAAATACTAACTTATGGGGAGGGAAAGATATAAATAAATTCAATAGGAAGGAGTCAGATTTTAAGGTTCTTTCTAAAAGTTGATGGCCTACTCAGATCAAATATTTAGACACAGTATTGGATAAGGTCCAATCTCTTGTTCAATGCTTGCTGGTTAAGGAGAAATGGAAAGAATGGGACTGTGCTGATCTAAGGCAGCATGTGGCTCACCATTTAAAGCCGCAGGCAAGAAGAGGGAGTTTGGGAGTAGATTACTTTGTGAAAAACTAAACAATATATTACTTTTTTATTATAAACATGCAATTAAATGTACTGCAGCATTGTTTTACACAGATTTGGCAGCGTATCAATATTTTATAAGTAAGTATGAGTGTTTATTGGTTTATAGCATCCATTATCTTTAAATATGCTTGTCAAAGTTCATGATTTCTAGCACTCCCAGAAGCGTGTTACCACAATGTTGTACATTTGCCCATGTCTGCAAAGCGTAAGCTCCCTTTGAAACATTGAAGCAGGATTTTATGAGAATATCGAGCTCAGTATTGTACTCATGAATTATATCTTCTCAGGGACGTCTTAAGCTCACTTGGGGGGAGCAGGGTGAATATCCTGCTCATTGGATACGTTTTTGCTAAAAGTAACACGTTTCTGACACCTGATTAGGTTCCATAGACGTGTTGAAAGAGAACCAATATAAACTGTCATAAGTGTTAAGCATTTTAGCATTATGCTGACCCTTTTCCAGCAAAAGCCAAGGTCAGTTGTACTGACAATTGTCTTTAATTTTGTAGTGCTGCTTATTATTTTGCATTAAACACAAGTTAGGCTTTAAGCTTCCTGGCGTGTTATATTTTACATTAGATTTAAACTCAACACTCTTCTGATCTCCAAGCCATTCAAGCTCTTGGGACGTGAGTGAGATGACAGTAGTTTTTCCAAGTGGTACTTCGAGCTGCATCACTCTATTTTAATTGAAGGTAGCTTAGTAAAGTTACAGCAGTGCAAACCACATGCTCAGTTGCCATTCTTTTCTAAACTCAACTCAGTTTTTTACCTTGGAATGTGGTGGTGCAAATCATGGTAGGGAAGAATGTAGCAGAGGACTGTAAAATAGGAACAGACACTGTTCATGGCTGATACTGGTTTTCCAGTGAAAACTTGATGCCCAGATTGCGCGCTGATTTGGTTGATAAGTTATTTGCAGGCCCAATGATAGTCCTCCAAAGAGACAGAAGTGTCTGTGGAACAGAACTCTGTGATTGGATTTGTTTGAGAAATCTCCCGAGATCCACTACACGTGTAGCACACTGACTGATGTTATGACAATAGTATGTTTGCAGTACTGCGCTAGACCGAAGCTGAGATGCATGTCACATATATAAACTTATAGAATTGGATACAGAGTACGCATAAAAAATATACACGTGCATATATGCAGCCTCTTACAACATCAGTGCTGGGATAAAGGTGCAATGTGGTATGTCCTTTCAGCTCACGTGTAAGGAGTGAAGATCAAGATAAAGCTTTTTTATAACAAAGTAGTCACAACCACTGTCTGAGATTAGAGGAACCATACCAGATTCTAAAGAGCAGTTTGAAAGCACAAAAGATGCATTGCGATAATGGACGTAGCTGCCTTGATTGGTTGGGAAGGTAGTGGTCTAAAGCTGATCTTTGGGACAGATTAAGGCGAAAAGATCCATAATTTAATCTGAAGTCAAAGTAGTCGAGATGGGGAATATTATCTGGAAGTTCAAAATAAGCAACAGTACAGCCTTTGAGGCAACTTTTCCTCCGCCCATCCAACCTGCCTCCACGGCTGACTGAATTGAAGGCACTTTTTGGCCAAAATAAGCAGGCACATTATTTCTCTCCTGCCAAGGAGATAACTGGGTTTGCAGTACTTTAGAAAGGACAGACACTAGTTGAAAATTCTTCAGAGGCATTATATGAGCGCTGAAATGTGTGGGATTTGGACAAATAATGCAGGTGGTATTATTTAGGTTGCAGTACACAGATGGAAAAAACATTAATATCCAAAAATCACACAGTTCAACTTTTGAATGCGGGTCAGTTGGATTACAAGTTACATTCTGGTACAGTAAATGGGCGTTACAAAGGCTGTTAGTAAATGAAACACTAGCTATTTCAGGCAAGGCTAAGTTGGAGTACTTTAAAAAAAAAAAAAAAAAAAAAAGTTTACAAAGACCTAGACTGAAAACGTTCATGAAATAGGTAATACTAGTTACACTGCCGGGTAACATTATTTGAACTTGATTTTAATTTTCTCTACAGTAAAATTGAGTTCATGGCACCTCCAAACATCACTGAAGAAAGGCTGAGCTATCTTTTGGAGCAAAAAACAATCAGTTTATGGCTTCGTAAATACAAAAACCAAAGTGGATCAAAAAAGACCTGACCATTCCTTTTGTCTTAATGTTTACTGGATCAATAAGAACATCGTATGTTTGGAAATGCTTTGTTGTATTATTTACAGTTATGTAGAGTTCTGTTATTACCAACACAACATAACCTTGCATACATCTGAAGAATGAAACGTCGAATCAGTTGTGGTAGTTTCAAGCATGTGACCTTCAAGAAGTAGCACTCCGGTTAACTTCTTGAGCACCTGTACCAACTCAACAAGCCTTTGTTTTTTTTTTTTTGTTTTTTTTTTTAATCCATCTCCCTTCTTAAAGTTTCAGCCTGAACACCTTCGTGGTGCAGAGGTGATCCCTGTGTTAGAAAAATCTATTTATAGAGAACATTTGACCAAGAGTACTCCCCTCCCCCTCCCCCCCCCCCAAATATGCTGTTTCAAAGGAAAACGTCTAGTAATGATGGCCATGTGCTTAGGATTTGCTTGTGAAAACTACTACTGCTACTTTAAGCATTCTAGACCCCCTCTGTGCCCCAAAATGTAGTTAGTCAGGCATGTGTTTCAATGCCCCAAAATGTAGGCGGGAATGTTTTTGTTTTTTTTCCCCTCTTTAACCAAAGATCCTAGAACACTTCTGTTTTTTTCAATGATTTCCTCTAATTGAAATCTGTATTTTTTTGTTTATAATTATTGCTTGCGATATGGGTGAGCTACTTTACAAAAGAAATGAAGGAAAACTGGACCGGATAAATTTTTTCCCCTGTGTTGTTAATGTATATCTCCCTGCTTGCTTCAGTGGGATTTCTTTATTGACTTTTACATTGCCAAAATTCACAAACATTGTATTCCATTCTACATGCACCACCAGTATCAGGCTAAATCAAAAAGCTGAGAGTCCTTATATGTGACTTAATATTTTAGCCCTCACCATTATGGTTTCTTCTTTAACTTGCGCATCCCTAAACATAAAAATAATTGGGTGTTTGAGCTCACTCCAACATGGCATATTTTAGCTATGTGGTGGCAAGCTTCATTGTACTGCTTGGGGCCTTTCTCTTCCATGTCATGCTCAGCAGGCCTCCATATGGAGGAAATCCAGCGATCAGCAGTCCCTCGTAGAATCCTCCATCTTAACTATGAACCCTCACTCCAGTATGAGCAGGCAGGTCAGGCACCTCATATTTTCTTTGTTTTGTGATTTGTCCTCCTGCTTATTGACAGCTGTCTGCAGTGTCAAAATAGTCTCGGTGAGCTTGTGCGGTTTAGCATGTACCCTGTCCTGAAGAAGGAAAATGCCCAGGTCAAATCCCTGAAGTTTCTTTGTTCATAAACTCCCCCTGTGCTTTCCTAAGTACCAATATCTTGTATTGAATAGTATAACAGCCCCCTCTTCCCAGAACCCAATATGAAAATTTCCACCACCTCAGGCATGCATACTTGGATGAGAGAGAGAGGTATATTATAAATGCTAGATGGCACTTAAAGTACTATTCTTAAAAAAATAAATAAACAAAAATAGAGGTCATATTTACATTTTGAAAAATTAAATCCATTCGAAGAAAAATTAAAACTATATAGGAGCTTTGGGGGGCTTTAGTAATATGTAAATATTAAATCAAGTAATATGTGAATAAAACATTGACACGTTTATAAATTAAATTAAAATGTTTAAAAATTGAGAAGTTAGGAAACTTTAATCATTTAACAGTATAGGTTATATTAAAAACATATTACATAAAGATACTGATTATATTAAAAAATAACTTGAATTAGAAGCACTGATAGGTTCATAGTATACTCTTTTAAATTTTTACATTTTAGGAGATTACATTAAAAAATATATTCTAATATTTAAAGAGTGAGGTAAGTTGTCACTTATTTTAAATCAAAATAAGTTACGACTAAAAGGGCGTGCACTTCATCAAGAAGACTAGAGATAAAATATTTTGAATAGAATTCATAATATACATATGCACACTACACCAAGGAAAGTAAAATCAACTAAAATATTGAATGACCATATATCAACAAAAAATGGGATTAACAATAGTAAAAAAAAAACAGTTGTCTAAAACAATGTATGACTACTTCAGTACCTTTTGGAGGAACATGATAAAATGCAACTTGGTGATCATGCAGACTTGCCATAAAAAAAAAAAAAAAAAAGAAGAAAACAGCATCTGAAGCATAGGTTCGTCCCAGGCAATGCATGCCAGTTTAGTACTTAGGTTTTTTGCTTTTGGCCTCTATAAATGTAATATGGCCAATCACAAGCTGAATATCTGAACCATTAAAACATATTCCAACTGCTATCAGTGACTGATGTATATCTAGTCTCAAAAATCCTGACTTCAAAATTATTTTACTCTTCTAAAGCAGACCAAGGAAAGATGAAATGTGTAATGCTTGTTTGCATATTTTTAGATTTGCCAAATCCCAAAAGTCTGGAATGTATCCCCCTGGATATGGCTTTCCTAGAAAACCCAATAATGTTTAATTGTCGCTTTCTAAGGGCGGAATGTTCTAATAGCCTTATAGCCTGCCTTAGCTGGGCTAATGGCCATTAAAGGGCTGCTCCCTTGGTAAAGGCCCTCGCCTTCAGCTCGGACCATTAACGCTTGAGTGGGCCTTTAAGGACCAGTATAGCCCGCTACGGAGGGCTATATTAACAGCATATCCATATGCTGAAGTGACCAGATTATGTATGTTTTTTATTTTTTCCTTTTTTTTCTAGTCTCAATTAAAACGAGAGTAGTGCAAAACTGTTTGACTGGTTAATTTTCGTGAACCCTCCCGCAAAGAAAAACATTTACAATCATTAGGGATTTGGGGGCCAGATAGACAATACTCAAAAGCTGTAGCTTGATACAACACCTTTTAACATCACAAGCAGCTTTGGCTTTCCTTCTAGCCGTGTATTACCAGTTACTACTTTATTTCCAGGACCTGTGAAAGGATCTCTGCGCCCTGGGTGTTACGTTTTTTTGTGAGTGGGTTTCCTAATTGTTCTTTATAAAAAAAACATTTTTTAGATGGTTTTTATTTACATTTATTGAACGTTGTTATAGGCCGGTGTTTTTATTAGAGATGTTGGCATATCATCTTACAGGGAATACTGGTTTCTGATGGATACAACTACCTGTGGATTCCTCACCTCATGAATACTCCCATGGCGCCAGCATTCGACGGAAATCTTCTTACTAGTCTGCACGTCGACGAGGACGTCACTGTCGCCCACGCGACGCCGTCTGACGTCATACAGGCAATAAGAGGTCCTCGACGACGTGCGGACGTCAGTTCCCTTTTTTCCGTGCATTCGAAACGGTTATCTTCGAGGGAGCAACTGTTACTCTTGCGGTTACAGTGTATATCTTGCTGCGTACTCTTTCTCTGTGGAAATAATGTCGCAGAGAAAGTCTGGATTTAAGCCTTGTCGTGAGTGTGGAGGCAAGATGTCGGTGACGGATCCTCATTCCGATTGCCTTTGGTGTTTGAGCTCCGACCACGACGTCTCGACTTGTGATTCATGTCAGCACATGAATCCGAAGGCCCTTAAAGAACGTGAGGCGAAGCTGTTTATGGCCAAGTCAAAGGAGAAGCATCACAAGAAGTCTTCTCCAAGACATCGGCGTCATCGAGACTCCCGGCGCCGTAGAGAATCTCGGCGTCATTCAAGGGAGGCTCGTTCCAGGTCTCCGGATCTCCAACTTCGCCTGGACAGGCGTCGGTGATTGAGGTATTGGAGCCTCAAGTGTTTTCTCCGGCGCAGACGCCGAGGCCGGCGTCGGGGTCGCCTCCGAGACAGGCACCCCAGTATCCGGCTTTTCCCACCCCTGGAGCCGATAGTTCCGCATTCTTGAATGCGATGTATGCCATCTTCCAACAGATTGCTCCAGGGGGTGCTCCGGCTGGGCCTTTGGCCTTTTCTTTGGGTGATCCTGCGCCTCTTCGGCCGGCACCCTTTATGCCCTTTCTCCCGTTTGGGAACGTGGGCTCGGCGCCAGTGTCGGCGCCGGTGGCCGCTCCGGTGGCTTCGGAGGGATTGGCCCCAGGGATTTCCATCCCGTCGACGTCGAGATTTCGGCCTGTGACTCCGGTGGGTCCATCCGTTTCAACTGCTCTTCAGTCGGCGCCGAAGTTACCTGTGGCGCCGGATGCGGCGTCGGTGGCTTCGGAAGATCGGCGCCGATCTCCGACTTCGGCGGAGGCATTGTCGACTCCGCGGATTGAGCAACGACTGCATTCAAGGAGGCGTGCTCTCCGGGTACTAGAAGAGCAGGAGTACCAACGAGCCCTAGAGGAAGGAGAGCTAGAGGACTCGGGTGATGGGCTGCGTGGACTGGAGTCGGCCAGTGGGCTGGACACTTCCCCTGAGTGGGACCTTTCGTCCCCGGGGGAATATACTGAGGAAGCTGCTTCCTTTCATACAGTGGTACGGAAGGCAGCTAGTTTTTTGGACCTGCCTTTGCCGGTGGTGGAGGCGAAACAAAACCTTTTGACAGAGGTGTTGCATCCGGCCTCAGCCGCGGCGGAGCCTCTGTTACCTTTTAATGACGCTGTGCTGGATCCGGTTTTAGAGGTGTGGAAGAGGCCGGCATCTTCCCCAGCAGTTCACAGAGCCGTGGCCAGGAGGTATCGGACGGCTCCAACTGATCCTGGTTTCCTATCTAGTCACCCTACGCCGGAGAGCTTGGTAGTGCAGGCCTCCTGTTCGTCCAAGTCAGCGCCTGGTTCTTTTCCGACGGTGCCTGGGGACAGAGATTCAAAAAAGCTAGAGGCGCAGTCGAAGAAGATTTTTTTCGTCCTGCAGTCTGGCGTTAAAAGCCACCAATGCAACCTGTATCCTGGGGAGGTATATTCATGCTCTGATGGATGACATCTCCTCTTCGTTTACAGAGCTTCCCCAGGGTCTTTTGGATCTTGTCTCTGATGCCCAGGCTGCTGCGACCCAAATTATCCAGACGGGACTGGATACCACCGACTCGGTAGCCAGAGCAATGGGCACAACTGTGGTGGAAAGGAGACAGGCCTGGCTCCGGAACTCGGGCTTTTCGGCAGATGTACAGTCCACATTGTTGGATCTCCCGTTTGATGGGGACAAACTGTTTGGGGCTAAGGCTGATTCGGCCTTGGAACGTTTTAAGGAGAGCAGGGCCACGGCTAAGTCGTTATGACTCCAAGCTCCTTCTTCTACGGCCTCTTCCAGATTCTTCAGGAGGTTTCGTGGATTTGGGCGTGGCTCTTCCTCCTCTTCCTTTCGGGGAAGATATCAGCAACCTGCCTCTTCCCATCCCTATAGATCTTTTAGGGGGAGGGGTAGGGTCCGCACCAGGGGAGCCTCTCAGCAGCACTCTGCCTCTTCCTCATCCTCTGGCGGGGTGCAGCAGGGGAAGCAGCCTTAGGCTTCCACCATTTCCCACTCACTCCTCTCCTGTAGGGGGAAGATTACAGCATTTTCTCACCAAATGGGAGACTGTTACGTCGGACACTTGGGTTCTCAGTGTTGTGGGAAAAGGCTACACCCTTCCCTTTCGGGAGTTTCCGCCCCTCATCCCGCCCCGCCCTTCGTATTGTTCACAAGAACACCTCCTGTTGCTAGAACAGGAGGTAGAAGTCCTCCTTTTAAAGGGCGCGGTGGAGTTGGTCCCGGAGCAGGAAAGGGGTCAAGGAGTTTACTCAAGGTATTTCCTGATTCCCAAGAAGGATGGTCGTTTGAGACCAATTCTGGACCTGAGGATCTTGAATTGGTTCCTCAAGCAGGAAAAGTTCAAGATGCTGACCCTAGCACAGGTGCTTTTGGCGTTGAACATGGAAGACTGGATGGTGTCTGTCGACTTGCAGGATGCTTACTTTCATATCCCGATACTCAAGTCACACAGGAAGTATCTCCGGTTTGTGGTGGGATCGCAACACTACCAGTTTGCGGTCCTTCCGTTTGGTCTTACTTCAGCACCTCGAGTCTTCACGAAGGTGATGTCGGTGGTTGCGGCAGAGCTCAGAAGGAAGGGGATAGCAGTATTCCCTTACTTGGACGATTGGTTGATCAAAGCCAAGTCCCCGGAGCTTGTGTCGCGTCATCTGCAGTCAACAACCCAGTTGTTGTTCGACCTGGGCTTTTCGGTGAACGAGCCCAAATCTCACCTAGAGCCCTCTCAGCGCCTCCTGTTCATAGGGGCATTACTGGATACAACATTGGGTCGGGCCTTTCCTCCGCCTCAGCGGATTCAAGATATTCAGGATTTGGTTCCAATGTTTCGAAATGGAGCGGTAGTTCCAGTCCTCAAGGTCCTTCGTCTGCTCAGTCTTTTTGCCTCCTGCATTCTGTTGGTCACGCATGCTCGCTGGCACATGAGGGCTCTTCAGTGGTGCCTCCGAAGGCAGTGGTCTCAACACAGAGGGGATCTAGAGGGTACTGTCAAGATCTCCAGAGATGCTGCTGTGGATTTGAAGTGGTGGATTGCAAGCAACAATCTTTCACAAGGAAAGCCGTTCCAGCAGTCGCCACCAGTGGCCACAGTCATAACGGATGCTTCCACTCTAGGGTGGGGAGCTCATCTGGGGGATCTGGAGATCAAAGGTCTTTGGTCTCCAGAGGAACAGATGTTTCACATCAATCTGTTAGAGTTACGGGCTGTACGTCTGGCTCTCAAGGCCTTCCTCCCTTCCCTTCGTGGTCAGTCGGTACAGGTCCTAACGGACAATACTACCACGATGTGGTACATAAACAAGCAGGGAGGAGTGGGGTCGTACCTTCTCTGCAGAGAAGCTCTTCGACTATGGTCCTGGGCAAAGGACCATCGGATTTGCTTGATAGCAAACCATCTGGCCGGAGTTTTGAACGTGCGTGCGGACAGTCTCAGTCGCCACTTCTCGGCAGACCACGAGTGGCGTCTCCATCCAGATCAAGTCCGTTTAATCTTCCAGAAGTGGGGGTTTCCTCGGGTAGATCTGTTCGCCACTCGAGAGAACGCGCATTGTCCGTTGTTCTGCAGCCTTCAGTATCCGATGCAGGAAGCGTTGGGGGACGCGTTTCAAATGACCTGGTGCGGCCAGTTGCTTTACGCGTTTCCTCCCATACCCTTGACTCCTCGAGTATTGAGGAAGATTCGCCAAGACCGGGCTCTAGTAATCTTAATAGCTCCGGATTGGCCAAGGAGGGTGTGGTACTCCGACCTTCTCCAACTCTCAATGTGCCCGCCGCTCCGTCTCCCTTTCAGGGCAGACCTCCTCTCACAGTCGCAGGGGCAGGTTCTACACCCCAACCTCCAGAGTCTGCACCTACATGCCTGGAGATTGAACGGGGCAACCTGAGTTCCTTCTCTCTCCCGCCTGAGGTAGTGGATGTTATATTAGCGGCCAGGCGACACTCCACTAAATCTATCTACGCTAATAGGTGGTCTAAATTTGTTGCGTGGTGTGGAGAGAGGCAGATTGATCCTTTACATGCTCATCTATCGGACGTTTTGTCTTTTGCTCTATCTCTGGCGCAGAAAGGTTGTGCAGTGGCTACCATTAAAGGTTATTTATCGGCCTTGTCAGCCTTCATATGTCTTCCAGACCAACCATCTTTATTTAAATCCCCTATTGTTATCAGATTCTTGAAAGGTCTTCTAAATCAATATCCTCCAAAGCCATTAGTTATGCCGCAATGGGATTTGTCCTTAGTCCTGACTTTCCTTATGGGGTCCCCTTTTGAACCTATGCATTCTTGCCCCTTGAGGTATTTGGTTTTAAAAACAGTCTTCCTGATAGCTATAACATCAGCAAGGAGAGTGAGTGAGTTGCAGGCCTTATCAGTAAAACCCCCTTATACAACTTTTTATGGGGATAAGGTGGTGTTGAGGACCAAGGCTGCTTTCCTCCCGAAGGTTGTTTCACCCTTCCATTTGGCTCAGGCAATTACTTTGTCCACGTTCTATCCTCCGCCTCATCCTTCCAAAGAGGAAGAAAGACTGCACCGTCTGGACCCAAAGAGAGCGTTGAGCTTCTTTATCGATAGAACAAGGGATTTCAGGCTGGAGGATCAGCTGTTTATTGGATACGTGGGCAAGAGGAGAGGAAAGGCAGTCCACAAGAGAACACTATCCAGGTGGGTTGTTCTTTGCATTAAAATATGTTACTCTTTGGCAAAGAAGGATCCTCCTGAGGGCATTAGAGCTCATTCCACCAGAGCTAAGTCGGCCACTTCGGCCTTAGCCAGAGGTGTTCCTGTGGTCGACATCTGCAAGGCCGCAACTTGGTCGTCCCTTCACACTTTTGCAAAACATTACTGTTTAGATTCTGAGGTTAGAAGGGACGGCCATTTTGCACGGTCAGTGCTGCAGGATTTCTTGGTTTGACCATTTAGGCACCCACCGCCGGGCGTGGTACTGCTTTGGGACTCTATTCATGAGGTGAGGAATCCACAGGTAGTTGTATCCATCAGAAGAACGAGTTACTTACCTTCGGTAACGACTTTTCTGGTGGATACATTAGCTACCTGTGGATTCCTCACGGTCCCACCCGCCTCCCCGTTGCCTTTCTGGTCTTGCCAAGTAATCCTTGAGTGCGCTCCTCTTGGTCTTTGAGGGTGCAATAGATGTATATATAATATATTTATATATATATATGTATATATCTTTATGTATATACTTGGTGTGTGTATATATTTTAAAAGAGAGAGTTTTATATATATATATATATATGTACATAAAAAGATTTACAGTTATTCATACAATGTGGTGTATTTTTACAATATAATGGATGTTGCCTTGCTCTTTCATTGCATTGCCTGGTTGTTCTCATGCACGTAAAAAATGATTGGTACTGACGTCCGCACGTCGTCGAGGACCTCTTATTGCCTGTATGACGTCAGACGGCGTCGCGTGGGCGACAGTGACGTCCTCGTCGACGTGCAGAGACTAGTAAGAAGATTTCCGTTGAATGCTGGCGCCATGGGAGTATTCATGAGGTGAGGAATCCACAGGTAGCTAATGTATCCACCAGAAAAGTCGTTACCGAAGGTAAGTAACTCGTTCTTTTAACCCATAATAGCACTCTATTGTGAAATTTCAGACAAGTCTGTGGGGGACCGGGGAAGTCCAGCATGCAATACGCAGACTTTGAGTTTGTCAGGTTTACTGCAAATCAATCAACTATTAAAATAGGTTCCAAAAGTTATACTTTTTGAAATTTAACGTTGTTCCCATAGGCAGGTTTCTTCGCAGATAGCCTAAAGCTCACGTAATTCTGAAACTCAGAAAAAATCTGAGGCCACAGTAGCCGTTCCATCATTCAGCGCCGCTTTCCCAGTTTGGAGAATTTCAAATCATTCTTTGTGTAGATACAAGCCATAGTGTGCTTAAACAAGGAACTGTGGGTGAAAATGGATATCAATCCCACTATTTTCCTCTCTTAGACACAGAGCACGGGCTTGAGTGTGGGGGAGAAAAGGAATTGATGCCTAATACCTCCCTCATTGGTGTCCTGTTCTTGGGCATAGGGAGTACAATTTAGGGGGGCTAAAAAAATCAAAAGCCATTGGGCACATCGGAGCAGTTACAATATCCATAATGTGTTCTAGCCCTCACCCTCCAAAATATAGCATATTGAGGTATTAAACAAACACTTGTACCTTTTTTTTTTTAACTCTCTCCAAGAGATTGCAAGCATTTGTTGTGCAAAGTGAGGGATGGGCATTTGGTGTTCGTGATTTATAAATAGCCTCCCCTTCCTTTGGATAATTTAGTAAGCTAAAAACTTGGCCACATGCCTAGTAAAAACTTTTTTTTTTAAATAGCTATTTCACTTACATCTGTTTTTAATGAAATTGCAGTGTCACCAATAAGAAGGCTTTTAACAGTAATAGCTAGCTGGCTCACACCCACGCAACAGCAAGTGGGAGCATGTGGTAGGAAGGCGTAGTGGACATAATGCCAAGACTCCTGGTATTTTGGTAGGTTGGGGGTGAGTAAGTACTACTCCTAACACATCTCTTTTTAGGGACAGCAGTTTCATTAAAAATAAGCCCACTTTCAACTGCAGCCCATTTGACCCCTACTACTGCATCATTTTTGAACAATCAATTGGAGCAGCCAATAGCAGCCCAGCTCCTGCATTGTCTGCATCATGTTGTCCGCCACGGAGAAGCAGAGCATTTTACACCTGTTCTTTGGCCCCGTTAGTGAGATTGGCATATTATAACTGCACTGTGGCCAACAACATGATTGAGGCCATGAACGCAGGGGCAGCTTAGAACTGTACAGTAAATGCACCCAAAAAATCACATGCACACACTTACCTGCCCTGCTCCCTCTCTTCTCTTATTTTGCTGGGCAGCATGGGTCAAGGCGGTGGCTGCAGCAAGAGCTCTCAGATCACTCTTCTATAATTCAGTTCAACAGTAAGCTGTTCCTGTGTTGCTTCAACCTCAAAACAGTTTGTGATGAAAATACAGAAAGGCTTACAAATCACCTGCAAACTCTTCGCCACAGTTTGAAAAACCACCCCTGTGAGTGCAACATATGAAGGTCACACATCCGCACAAGTATCTTTTTATTATGGTTTTAAATATCTGATCATAACAATTTAGTCTTAATGCATAAATATTTTACAGTTAAGTTATCAGAAAGCAAACAGCAGGCATTGATAACTAGGTATCCACGATACCCTACTTAATCCACTTGATAAGTGATACTAGATTTGATTTTGAGTAATTTTTGTTAATTGAGCGAGGTTTATTGAGGTAGGCAGGTGATAATCTGTACCAGGAAGTCCAGATGTGACGTTGAAGGATAATTGGTAAAGCTTACACAGTGAGTAGAATGAGAATGTTTATACCTAGGACCACACACCTTAATATGTCTAGCAGACTTTGGCAGCCCGTTGTGTATATGGTGCAATGGAGTTGCTGCTTATCAAAGTTTCCAATGATTGTATGATCTTCATTATTTTTCAGCAAACTTTAATTGAAAGTTGAGGGCTTTGAGTATGGGAGCTGAGTGGAGACGTGGGCAAAAAGGATATGGGAAATCTGGCACAAGTTAGTGCTTGCTTTCTATTGTAGACTTTATCATTTATCTCAAAATACATTTGATGGATTGAAGATGGAGGACAATCTAGGAACATCACTAGATCGTTACATCCTAGTCCCCTTTAAGAAGCATTACATCCTGGAACATTAGTGGTCTCTACGTTGCAGGATGGGCCAGGCACATTATTGAATATTTGAACAGCTGCAGGATATCAGTGGTGGTTCTTCAGGAGCTGCATTGGTCTGCTGGACAAGAAGGGAACTGTGCATGGGAGATAGCAACACACCAGTACTACTTCTTCTTCCAATGCATACTCATGGGAATGGCCATGCTATTTAGAAAGGGTCAATGATTCAGTCATATTTAAGCAACTGCATATACAAATGCAAGATATCTTCTAGTAGTGGGACTCCTAGATGCATGTTACATGCCAACACTGGAGCAGCCCTCTTTTTTTACGAGGTGGTTATCATTTAGTCTACGTAAACTAATTGTGTACACCTATTTGGGGTAGGAATTTTAATGTGGTATGAGATCCCACAATGTACTCCTCAATACATTCCCCATCCTGAATAAAATATTGGTTAAAAATGTGAGATGCCTGCAGTTTGACACCAAAAGTATCCTTTCCCTCGGAGAGAAATCTGCAAAGAACCAGACAATTCCCTTCTGAAGCAGTATTCAACATGATATTTAAGACTGGGGTGTGTCAAACTTTCGATGAATTAATAATTTAAATGTGTGCGCGGTGTCTGCTGGCAGACATGCAAGACCTACACCAGAAGCATATGAATGGCTAATCAATCAGGGGTACTTCAATCCGTTTGAACTACACTAGAATGGAGAGAAATATATGTGCTTAAAGTAGAAGACTTAAGGTCACTAGAAAAAAAGGAAGGTTATAACTAGAATTTTGTGAAATATCTTAGTAAATAAACTGTTAGATGTAATGGGGATGGAAAGGGAGCAGGTAGGACATTTACCCCAGAAGTTCCTTTGTGGTGTTGCCATCTTCAAATTCTTTTTTCTTTTTCCCTCTGTTGTCTGGATGCAAGACAGAGCCGCTCTGAAAGAATTACAAATCTATTTGGCTGATCTTTGAAAGAGATATCAGGAAAGAAGAGGAAAATACACTGAGCATAGAGTAATACCACAGGAACATTGTAACCAATTTCCTCAGAATAAGCATGACTGAGAGAACAATGTATGGGGAAGAATGTATTGAAGTGAGGCCATGATGGGGGGGAAATAGAGAACAGCCCCTTTAAATTCTGTCCAAGTGCCACCACAAATTTGCACAAGACAATCCCCATGTGGCCTGCAATATCTGCTCCCAAGCGAACACCGTGCCAAGGGGTGCGAGGCCTGCATAGAAGTTCAGCCTAAGACTAAATGTGAAAGAAAACAGGTGGTGGTATTACACCATGGTGGAGTCTGAAAAGAAATGGACCTTGTTTAAATACCTTGGACTGACCAGTGACGAGGAGCAAAACACTGAGGCAGCTGAGCAGGCTCAAGTGAGTAATCAAACGTTGAAGAGAGGCTCATCAATGTGGAAAGGCTGAATGCCATGAGAAAGACCTTGAAGGAAGATAACCCAAAGAAGCACCATGAGGGAACAACCCAGCCAAAGACATCCAACTCTAAGTCCAGTAGGACAGCCTCGATATCTAAGCACTCAAACATCAAAACACAGCAGAGGCACAATGAGCTAGATGGGTCTCAACCCATGGACACAGTGGAGGCAAGTATGTAGGATCCTCATTCACCCAGTAGGTGATCAAGAAAGGGCAAAAACGAAGGAGGCAAAGAGCAAGGTTACCCTCTTCTTATAAAAAATAAATAGAAAACACCGCTGACATCTGACACCAAGCCACAAGCGTTCTAGGTTGAATAGAAGAAGCGACTGCTGGAAGCCAAAATGGCAGCACTCCTTCAGCAGAAGAAGGATTTCGACGAGGAGTGAAGGTGTTTCGAATCTTGGCAAGGATGTACTAAGATGAGTAAATGGACATTGAGCCACCCACCTCTCCAGAGTCCCTTGAAGAGCAGAAGGAGTTCTTCTACAACCCTCGAGAGTCCAGAACGAAAGAAGGAAGACTGGAAAGACTTCAAACAAGACTCCCCAGGGGAGAAGAGTAGTCATATCTTTTGGCGCCCTCTCATCTGGATGATCTGGCAATGTACAACACGTTGGTGAAGAGGCACTTATTAGGTGCACCTCGAACAGGAGCAGGCCAAATAGTATTTCCTCCTTGAAATACTCATGCCCTTGCCAAGGAACCTTTTCCTGCCTGTGCTCTCCATCATCCTTGACCAAAGAGGGAGGCTTTTTGTGAACCAGCCTCCTGGAAGTTGTGATCTCCCCCCCCCCCCTCCTCTTCTACTTAAGTCACAGGAAAAAGACACACTATCCTCCTTAGTA
The DNA here is from genome assembly GCF_031143425.1 of Pleurodeles waltl. Lineage (NCBI taxonomy): Eukaryota > Metazoa > Chordata > Amphibia > Caudata > Salamandridae > Pleurodeles > Pleurodeles waltl. The sequence continues at coordinate 1,541,131,856 of NC_090445.1, forward strand.
CCCAGTCTTCATCAATGGAACTACAGCTGCAGGTAATACCACCACAACAACTAAAGTGCCACCAGACGAGGATTAAAACCGGTGGAGATGGTGGGCCTGAAAATTGAGAGAGGAGTGGCCACTCAAAGGAGAATCACCAACTCCAGTGCACTCCTCAACCAATATGGTCACTGCCAGTGGTAGGGGATAGAGCAGATCATACAGCCCCTTCCTGCTGAGTAAAAGAAAAGGGCAAAAGCAATTGTGCAGAAGGGAAGTCATCACCAAAACCTCCCTCAAGTCTGCCCTTGACTCAGCAGATAACGCTAAGCAGACATGCATGGGAACAACCCTGTGAAGACTAGCTCCAAGTCTTCAGTTTCAAGTCTGTCATTGTCTGTGGTTCACAAGTGCACCCTCTTTGGACTGGCAGCAGAGGCCCTACAGCATATATACATATAAAAAAAGATGATTAAACAGCAAGGCAACTCTTGCGCTTCAGTTTCAAGGACCTTGCAGAAGGGGCGGCCATAATACCCAGAAGGCTTCCAGGCAGAGGGTGTCCAGCCACTCAACCACCTATTAGCCAGCCTTCATGCCCAGAAGGCACACCACTGCAATGGCAATATCGCTTTTACATGTAGGTAATGGGATGAGGGTAAGCCACTGAAGGTCTCTGAGCCTGGGGCCAAGCGACATTTGCCACATATAGCTCCAGCAGTTGACACCAGTAGTGGCAGGATGGGCGTGATTCCTCCATGAATCGAAATTAATCCCTGTAGGACCGTTCTGACATAGTTCCCCCACTTTTTGCCGGTTGTCAGTATGTTTTGACTGTAGTGCACTGGGATCCTGTCCCCTGAATTTAGTTGGTAAGCAACTTTTACCTCCCAGAGTTGGCATACTGGTGTACCTCTGTAAGTCCCTGGTATATGGTACTTGGGTACCCAGGGCATTGGTACCCCAGGGGACCCCAATGGGATGCAGCATCTATTATGCCACCTGTAGGAGCTCATGCAATCTGTGACTGCAGGCCCGCCACTGCAGCCTGTGTGAAATGGTGCATGCACCTTTCACCCCAGATATGTTTCCCCTATATTATGGTCACTGCACTCTGACCTATGTCCCCCGTAAGGTAGGCCCTTTAGCCCAAGGGTAAAATGCATGGTTCAAAGTGTGAGGGTGCCCCTGCATGAGCAGATGCAACCCTACAAATCCCAGACCCCATTTTCTGGGCTTTGTAAGTGCAGGGATGCTATCTTTAAGGTATGTAGTGAACACTGATCATCACAAGATGTCTAGCTAGATAATGCTTCACTGATCCTAGTCATGTTTGGTATCAAACATGTTGGAATTATGCAACTACACCAACTCCTGTGTTAGTTGCATGGCAGCATGTACTATGGGGGCTCCTTAGAGGATCGCTCGCATATCTGCCTGTGCAACCTTGCAGGGTCTGCTTTGACGCCAGTGCTGCTGCTGACCCCAGACACTGTTCTGCTCTCCTGCTGCTGAGCTTAACTCTGGCAGGGAAAGGCAGAACAAAGAATTTCCTGTAGAAGAGAGGTGTTACCACCTCTCCTTTAGAAATAGGTGTCTCTAGGCTAGGGTGGAGATGCTCCTGAGCGCCACCGGACTGCTTTGAAGGGCACATTCGGTTACCTCCTTACATAAACCGGTTTACTCCAGTGAAGGAGCCCTGGCTCCCGCCCTGGCACAAAATTACACAAAGGACCGGGGATTGACCACCCCCTGTCCAGCTCCTCCCCTGGGGAGCTGCCCAGATCTTTGCCAGGTGACCACTTGATTCTGCCATCCCGGAAAAAAGATATGCAGAGGCCTCTGGGAGCATGTGACTGGTCAATCCACCAGATTAGTGTTCTGATGCCCGACCCTGACCATCTCCCCGATAGGTGGGTCACTGCTGAAGCCGTTTGCCTTACTTAAAGGCTCCCTCGAGGGTGGGACCTTTTAGATTCCTCAGCAAGACTCATCTGCAAGACACTTCTGCAACCTGGACACTGGAACCAGTGCTGCTGGACTTTGCCAGGAACCAATACAAGACTGCAACTAGTAGGAGGGCACCTACTCGAACTGTGTCCTTGTGCACTGCAAGGACTCTGAAACCTCTGTGGCTGTGCATCCTCCAGAGTCACAAGGACCCTGCCACCACTTAGGACAGCAAGAAGGAATCTCACATGGAGTGAAGTAGTCACTCCCCTGCATCCGCAGACACCTCAACGACTGTTTGGTGGATCATGCTGTCCCACAGACTCTTCAAGGCTGTACAACACAGGTGATGGTTCTGTGGCTCTCCAGAGGTATGACCTGTCTTCTTTGCATCTGAGAAGTCTGTGATTCCTTGTTGGAGCTGCATGGCTGGAACCCCTGTGCACAACGTCTGTTTGTCGTTGCCAGGGCTTGTTGACTCTTCAGTCGGAAGACCTCCTAGCTCGGAGAAGCTCCAGCATCACTCAACTCCAAGAGTGAAGTCCTCCCTGCAACGTGGGCATCCATCTTTGTTGTGCTGCTGAGGCCCCTAAGTGACTTCCTGTGCCTGATGCCAGAGGATCCTCCTGAGATCTCTAATGATTTCTGTTGGCTCTCCTGCTTGCTGAGGCCCGGCCCCAACTTAGCTACAAAATTAGCTGGTCCCCAAATCCTGCAACACTTCGTGCAATACTATCTTTCATTTACCAAGGCTTGTTGGTGGCCCTTCTGGCCACAGCCCTGCAATCCGACAACTGGTGTGGGACAGCTCATGGATTACTCCTGGGATCTGCCTGCATCATCTGGACCCCACAGCTGCACGTCAGTGACAACTGTCCCTCATGAAAGCATTTACAAGAACGGTGGGCATTGTCCTCCTGCACCCTATGGCATTCCTGGGTGGTGTGGACTCCGTCCCTTCTTTCCTTAAGTCCTCTTCGTCTGGAATCCATGTCTGGGTTCCACCGACCTGGTCCACGGGTCACAGTACCAGCTGCACAGCCAAGGTCCCCATTGACTTCAGCGGGAGGTTCTTACACAACTTCACCCCTATGCTCTCTGGTGTAGGTACTCCATTTCTCTGGGTATCCACAGGTGGTGGGCACTCTGGACCCTCCCTTGTCCCAACGGGTTTCCTCTGGGTCCGCTGGAAAGGTTCCTAGAAAACTCAAACCGCGAATTCCAGTGCTACCCTATGGACACTGACCCGGGGGGTTACAACTCGGCACACGGGTGCCTGGGGAATCCTAGCTACTTGAGGGTTCTTCGGTGGTAGTCTTGGTTAGTAGTGGCTTTCATATTCCCCTTTTTTTTTTTTTTTTTTTTTTTAAGTGTACAGTCCCTCAAACCCTTTTTTAGAGGGCCTTGTTATTTTATGCCTTTTACTTACCTGTTTCTAAGTATAATTTTTTTGTGTATATCACCAGTTGGGACATATACCAATGTTAAATTGGTGCCTGTGTTTTAACAAAATAATACAGTATTTTTCTTACACTGGTGTAGTTCTTTCTTGTGTGGACATCACTGACTGACTATCGTGGTATTTTAAATTGCTTTATACCCTCTCCAATACTCAGTGGCTGCTCTCCACAGCAACCTTCTGAGAGCTTTGGTTATCTGGAATCATACTATCACTAAGGATTGCCTGAACTCACTGCAGGGTGCCTCACCCATAGGTGTACACCAGATACTGAGCCAGCCTCCTACATTCACCGCGGACAAATGGATACCAAATATAATAAGAGCAGAGACATTGCACCAGACAGCGGGGGTGGGGGGGGGGGGGGGAAACACGCTCAATACCACCCAGGGCAAAGATTCACTTTTAAGACTTGTTACTCCCTGTCCAGCAGGAAGTAAAACTCTTACTAAAATGAGTGATTGAAAAGGTTCCCAAAAATGGACTTTGAACAAAGGGTATACTCGGGTTACTTTCTTGTATCAAAGCCAGGTCTGTCATTAAGGCCAATATTAGACCTCAAACAAATAAATGCATAGGAACGTGCCGTTTAAATATTACTATTCTACAGGAAGTAATACCTCTACTGAAAAGGGGGCTCTATATGGCCATGGTTGATCTAAAGGATGCTTACCTGCACATATCAGTTAATCCAACCTCTGAATAGTAATGAACAATCAACCCACCTTGACTGGCCTCGTAAATGCAGTGTTCGTCTTCTGTTTCATCACGCTGAAGTTGCGCAAGAAGACCTTCAGTTGGCTCCACCTTGAAGAGCTCCACTGGCATCTAGTTCACTAACGAGCACTCTTCAAATTCCTCACACATTCATACAAAGCCTTACACAATATTGGCTCCAAGTACCTTCACTCAGGAGGACCCCCTATTTGCACACACCCACCCGCATTCACGATTAAGTGGTGGTGCTTTCTCCTATCTTGCTCCTAAAGCATGGAACGACCTGCCCCTGTACATCAGAGCTTTCTCCTCAGTTGTTCTGTTCTTCAAGAAACTGAAGACCTGGTTCTTCACCCAGCCCCAGCCCTGGCTATTTGCCCATACAGCTCCTGCTTCAGCACCTTTTTGTGATTTGTGCATTGTTCAAATCTACGTAACATCAAAGACACAAAAATGACCTCTGATTTGTTGTGGACAATGTATATTATCAATTAAGACGGTTTCCTTTCGGCAAAAAGTCTGCACAAAAGATTTCCACAAAATGCCTGGCTGCAGTGGATGCACAACAAAGGAGACGAGGGATACATGTGTAACTCTGTCGAGACAATGGGCTGGTGATACCAATGTCACAAAAAGATTTACATTATTATATCAGAAGGGTGTGCAGTCTGTGGCAGTAAAAATGATAATGGAGTCCTGCATATCACTCATCGAAATGCTAGACTGCCCATGTGCCCACCTCACATATGGTTGCAGAAGAAATGATGAGAGGGAGTTGGGTGGATATGGTGGTTGTGTCAGAGAGTTCAGAGCGCGAGAAAATGGCAGAACATAATCCACATTACTGTGGGGACACCATTCAGAGTACCAAAAGTAACGGTGACCATCACCACGGATGTGTCCTACAAGTGATGGGTGCACACATGGGAAGCCTCATCGTTGGCTGCGCTTGTGGAGGGGGTGAAGCACATAAATGTGTTTGAGCACAAGACTATTTTCCTAGCACTGAAGCCTTTCATGGGGAAAATGGTGCTGATCCAAATAGACAACGCAATGATAATGTTCTAGCTTGGGGTCTCCAAAGTTTTGTGTAATATGAGCTACTTAAGTTCAATCAAAATTTAGAGCTACTAATATTATCAGTTGCTATAGTGGCCTTCATATTCAATATTACAAGCAGTGATCACCACAGAGCGTCAATCAGGATTGCCAGCAGTAATGTAAAAAAGGCTCTGTCAATTTGGAATGCCTCTACGTAGGTAGTACATGCCAGTAACAGCTGCAATGTCACTGACATGAAAGTAATATTATTACAAATTAGTCTCCCCACATTATTTATAACTCTGAAATCGGCTTTAAATATATTTTACGAAATCCGAAACGTTTCTCCAAACATCAGCTTATGAGTTTTGAAAAAAAAAAAAAACACATTTTCATCTTAAGTACACAATTTTGGCATATGTTTATCAGTTCAACCAAGGAAAAGGTTCCGATTTTTAGTAGGCTGGGCTTGGGCTCATGAGCTACTTGTTGGAGAGGCCTGTTCTAGCTAGACAAGCAGAGAGGAACAAGATGTTACCCTCTGCCCATGACACATAAAAGTGTTCTGTCCAAAAATTTAAACTCTAGTGGCATTACACCTCCTAGGTGTAGAAAAAGTACAGGTGGACAAGCTAGCAGCTAAGCAAATCCACCCATGAATTGGAGCTAAAGCAGCAGGTTCTAAATACAATTTTTCACAGGTGGGGTCAGGCCGGAACTAGCCCTGTTGCAACCCCAGAAAACGCAAAACAAGAGGTCGCATCCAGGTACTTTCTCCACCGACCCATGGAGAATGTCCTATGGATAGATTGTTCAGGGACATTTGAATATCCTTTACCCCCACCCCTATCATGGATTCCATGATAAGATAAACAGTCAACCATGGTGCTCATCCTAATAGCACTGTAATGGGTGCGACAGACATGGTTCTCGGACCTTGCAAAGATCTCTCGGGGAGTAATAATAAAGCTTCCAGCAGTTCATGACTTGCATTACAGGACGGATGGCTCTGTCACCCAGAGCGGACCAGCTTCAACCTGATGGCCTAGCTCCTCAGTTCTGAGTATAATTTACTGGTCCACCAATGTAGCATACAAAAGGGAACTCTAGAGAAAAAGCTTCTTTAGCACACCAGCCATCAGGAAATTCCTAAAGGAGCAAAAAGGATAGAATCCCAAATGTAGCACCTGCACCCATGTGGAACCTAAATATAGAGTTCACTCAGCTAATGAAACGACCATTTGAGACCATGCACAAGGCGGAAAGTTGTTTTTTTTTTTTTTTTTTTTTTTTTTTTTTTTTAAATCTCCAAGGACAGCCTTCCTTGTAACCATCGCATCGCTGGATTGACTTTGTGAGCTCTAGGTACTCACCCCGGTGGAACCACACTTGCAAATACACAAGGACAGCGTTATGATGAGAACCAAACCCACAATTTCTTCGGAAAGTGCTGTCTGAATTTTGTGTAAATTTCACTATAGAGCTACCAGCATTTTACCAGCAGCCAGAGATCATTTGAAAGTGCTTTGCACACACTAGATGCCCAGAGAGTGGCCGTGTACAACCTCCAGAAAACAAGGCATGGAAGTAGGGGAAAAACGTGTTCTTTTCCTTTCTTTTTCTTTTTTTTCTTTTTCTTTTTCTTTTGCACCACCAGACATGTGGGTGTAAGGGGTCCTTTGTATGATGGATAGTGCACAAAGTTCAGAAGAAGGTGAGAGTGGCACTAGAGGCGAAACCAAGGTCCTACTCCACATGAAAGAAGGTAGCAAACCTAACCTTTCCCCCAAATGTCTATCAGTGATCTCTTTATGGCAGCTATGTGGTTGTCCATACACAACGTCACAAAACATTGCTGTGTAGACCTGCAAGTCGACAAGGAAGCCCATTTTCCCTAAGGAGACAAATACTGCTACAAAATAAATGCACAGCATGTGAATCAAGGAAAATGTCACACTGCAAAATTAGGAACCCAGGAAATTCCTCAAGGTGCAAAACGTATCCTACAGATAACCTTTTTGTTTGAACAAGTGTTCTTGGAAGGTTAAGTATTACTTGAGCATGTGATGTTTGTAGAATATGGGGTACTGGTAACCCACTGTTACAGGTAAGAAGGTATTTTTCCATTTGTTTGGGTTTCTGCGAGGGAGGCATCTTTGAGATGCTGATTCCATTTCTCGTGAACTAACCACTATTTTATCCTTTGATGTGGCAAGGGAAAAATGCTGATCATCTCTAAAGCCTTTTACAGCTGTACACAAATTCTGAGCACTCTGGCTCTACCTAACCATTTCCTTTTCTCACAACATACTCTTTAATCTTCTGCTTTTTGGTTTTAATTTTAAAACCGGCTAACATACGCTTTATCTTTCCTCTGTGACAGGACCATTATGATGAAGAAATAGAAGTATATAAACACCACCTGGAGCAAACATACAAGCTGTGCCGCCCTTGCCAGGCTGCTGTGGAATATTACATAAAGCATCAGAACAGGCAGCTGCGGGCTCATCTGCTAAACTATCAGCTGAAACGTCGTGATGCAGACAAGACTTATGTGAAAGTATGTCTAAACAGTTCCAAGATGAGCTAAAATAATGTGGTTTTGAGGGCTTTTGGCCCGTTTGAAATTGATTTAAAGGTCACTGGTCTAGTTAATTATAGTATAGTAACCATATTGTGACATCCTATTTAGTACCACACTTGGCATTCCCATCAGTGGCCGTGCATTGCATAGTTAAGATTTGAGAACCATTTCCACTGCATGCAAATGCAGAAATGTCAACAGTCTTGCAGGCAAATCACTGTAGTTTCAAAATAGGATTCCAGCACAGGTCAGGGGACTCCTAAGTCCATGCTAGATTTGTAGATGCCTGCGTAAGAAATAAAATGTATTAAATTGACCTGTATGGATCACCTTTACATAGTTCTTCACCTGCAAAAGGTGTTTAGCAGTTACCACAATGCCACATTCTCCCAACCTGGGGATATTTTGACTCTGAACTAGTCTGAAACCTAGTGGAGACCCAAAGTATTGTATGAAATAATCTTTTCCTCTGAAAATCAGGTTGAGTAGCCCAGTTTGTGTTATTGATCTTCTGTTTTTAGCCACCTACTTAAGTTGCTAGGCCCACAAGATCCCACTGTATTAGCACTAATGTATGTTTACGCACAGACCCAAAAGTTAATGTGTTATAGACTGGTATGGGCATAAGATCTTAACTTAGGTTAAAAAGGGAACTCAGAAATTCAGTGAAAAAACAAGGTTTACAGTGAATTTATAGTTAGCCATTCTAATAAGATCTTCACGTATGTTTAAAAAACTAAAAATTCAGAGATTCATTGGGGGGGGGGAACAAGCATTCAAGTGGCATTATAATTGGGTATGGTAATAAGAGTTTAACTTGTTTAACAACTGAAAAAACACGGACATTTGCAAGTTATAGTGCTCTACTTATGACCTCGCATATTACAGCACTCATGACATTTTAAATGACAAAAGCCTTTTACTTTATTTTTTAATGTGCAAATTGTATCCGGTGCTCTGAGCCGGAACGGACATTGTTTTCCTTCTGGGTGCTCCCTTGTATCTGTACAAAGCTATGCTCCTCTGATCTCTAATATGAGAGAAACTCGTTAATGTCGGGAGCTGCTTTCATTAATTCTAGCTTGACTTGAATAATACACAAAGCTAAGGCTGCATGTTAAGTCTTTTGTCATTTTTCAGCTTGGAATGGATAATACTAGCTGATCAAAAAGCCTCTTTTCTAGCTTGGCACTGATTACCCCGGGGTAGTCCTACATTCAAAAACCTTGCTAGAAAAACAGACATTTCAGATGAGCAGATTTAGAGTGCTGGTATTGTTGCAAAGTGCTCCACATAAGGGAGCTGCAGTCCACCTACAAGTTGGCAACCCATGGTTCCCTACTTCTTTTTTTGCATTATTTATCAACGCTTTGTCTTAAAAGGCACAGTTTGGTGATAAATATCTTATATACAGTTTTACATTGTCAAAAATATTGCATACTTTTCATTACGCGATGCAGTCATTGTTTCACAATTCGTACTATTGATGAGGATGCTTGAGGGTATGATTACCCTTTTCATTGGTTCTGCTCCAACTTTGTTGGTTTTTAGGATCTGATCCTGACATGTGGTTGACTGCATATAGCAGTACTATAGCTTATTAGCCCGCTATAGCTGACTATACCAACCATGAAGGCCCGCTCCAGTGATCAGCTCAGGCCTTTAACCAGGGAGTAGTGGGTCTTTAATTGCCAGTATAGCCCAGCTATGGCGGGCTATAAGTCTATTAGAACGTTTTGCCCTTTAGGGATGGAATGTTCTAATTGGCATAACAAAGGCCTCACAGAGCCCGACCAGGTTGCAATCCCTTAGGGGTCTGTGAGGCCTTTGTTCGCAGCTATTGCTGTGAACACAAACATTCGAATGCTGATGCTCCAGGCTTTTACCAGCCATTAGAAGCCCAGAGCCACTCCATTGTCTTCAGTGGAGCGCTCAACATTCCAATGTTCTAATAAACTTTCAATCACAGGTAAAACTGACTCAGCCAGTCAGGGCAGTCGTTGTATGTGACTAATTTTCAACCCTGCCACAGGTATTGCGGACATGAGATATAATAAGCCTGTTTTTCAGAGATGATCCTGTCAGGTGGCTGGAATGCTGCCAAGGTGCCTTGTGCCTGACACCTTCAACCAGCCCAGGCTATGTAGCCAGTAGCACTCTACCTTCTCATACTTGAAATGTTGTTTTTTTCCCATTAGAATTGTGGCCATTCTCTGAATGTGATATGCTATTGGCTACGAAGCCAGACCTTGGATCCTACTGCAGCCATCTCACTTGACAAGTCATCATTTATTAATTGTGTGACCATCTCCCCCCCCCCCCCCCCCCCCCCCCCCCCCAGCCTTACCAACTTTGTAGAGTCAATCTAGGGAGAGGCTGTCTTGCGGGAAATAGAATGTGTACTATGTTTGCGTACAATGCAATGTGAAATGTCATTTTGAGTAGAAATCAGACTATTATTGCCTGGTAAAAGCATGGATTATTAAAAATATTCGAGTGACCTTTCTATAGGGTCCATTGTAAAGGCCTTTTACAGGGAAACACTGCACTGCTTTTTGTTTTTATAAAAGTGGTTATAGTGATATCCTGTCGTATTTCTTTTCTCTTCTCACCCCCACTACCAATAATTATCTCTGCAGAGCTTTAGTGCTTCTTGCCCTGGAACAACGCCTGCCCATGTGGTGGTCTTGCGAATCCTGTCCTTTCTGGCCTGTGCATTTCTGGTGACTTTGGCATTCTGTGGCTCAGTTGACCCTTTCTCATCATGGACTTCCAGTTCAGCAGCTTCCTCGTCATCAGTGCAACCAGGCAATGTCTCCAAAATAGAGATCCCTGTCAATGACTCATCACAGAACGCATCCAGCTGGCAGGCGGTGCTTCAGTTTGTTCCTGAGCTTGCTGTTGAAAATCTGAACAATGCCTGGAGCTATGGACAGAGCCATCAACCTGGCGTTGCTTGCTTCGGACTCCTCACCTGCCTTCTAGCCATGGGATTGGCTGGGCGGATAAGGTGGGTGGCCATATATTTTCATTGTTTGCTTTTGGTAATTTGAAGTGGAGACTGCGACTGCAGGAGCTGTTTTACCAAGATTGTCAGTGTTTGATATCTGTAAAGCATTTTGATATCTATCAAGCATTGAATCTGATCCGGTTAATAAATCCATGAGTCACACTGTCTCAAGAATACACTACAGTACTTAGCATGTAAGCATGTCTAATTATCTAATTTGAATTTATTTTTCAGTTGGAAATTGTTTTCCCACTTTAACCCCTTTTAGCTGATGGGCCTCCTGCCCTCATCCCACCCTCCCGTGCTGAGCCCTTTTTTTTGCTATTTGGGGTAGTTCGCACTTAGGCCTTCATAACTTTTTGTCCACATAAGCTATCCAAGCTAAATTTGCATCTTTTTTTTCCCCAACATCCTAGGGATTCTAAAGGTACCCAGAGTTTGTGGGTTCCCCTGGAGGAGACCAAGAAATTAGCCAAAATACAGCGAAAATGTAGTTTTTTTTTTTTTTTTTTCCTAAAAACAAAAAAATTGGGAAAAAGGGCTGCCGAAGAAGGCTTGTGGTTTTTTCCCCCTGAAAATGGCATTAACAAAGGGTTTGCAGTGCTAAAATCGCCATCTTCCAAGCTTTCAGTAACAGACAGACGTGAATCAGAAAACCACATTTTTCAACATATTTTTGGCATTTTACTGGGACATACCTCATTTTTACTATTTTTTTTCGTGCTTTCATCCTCCTTCCAGTTAGTGACAGAAATGGGTGTGAAACCATTGCTGGATCCCGGAAAACTAAACATTTCTGAAAAGTAGACAACATTTTGAATTCACCAAGGGGTCATTTGTGTAGATCCTACAAGGTTTCCCTACAGACAATAACAGCTGAATTAAAAAAATATTGAAATTGAGGTGAAAAAATCTGCAATTTTTCTCCATGTTTTACTCTAACCTTTTCCTGCGATGTCCGAATTTTTTTTTTTTTTTTTTTTTACAGCAATACACTGTTACATCTGCTGGACTCTGCTGGTTGCGGGGATATGTAGGGCTTTTAGGTTCATGAAGAACCCTAGGTACCCAGAGCCAATAAATGAGCTGCACCTTGCAATGGGTTTTCATTCTATACTGGGTATACAGCAATTCGTTTGCTGAAATATTAAGAGTGAAAAATAGGCTTCATGAAAACCTTCATATTTCCAAAATGGGCACAAGATAAGGTGTTGAGAACCAGTGGTTATTGCACATCTCTGAATTCCATGGTGCCCATAATAGCATGTGAGTTACAGGGCATTTCTCAAATAGACGTCTTTTTTACACACTGTCTTACATTTGGAAGGAATAAAAGGGGCAATAACACTTGTTCTGCTATTCTGTGTTCCCCCAAGTCTAAGATAAAAATGGTACCTCACTTGCGTAGGTAGGCCTAATGCCAGCGACTTGGACACATCACATTTTTACATTGAAAACTGACATGTTTTTTGGAAAGTGCCTAGCTGTGGATTTTGGCCTCTAGCTCAGCCGGCACCTAAGGAAACCTACCAAACCTGAGCATTTTTTTAAAACTAGACACCTAGGGGAATCCAAGATGGGGTGACTTGTTGGGCTCTCACCAGGATCTGTAACCCAGAATCCTTTGCAAACCTCAATAATTGGCAAAAAGAAAACACTTTTTCCTCACATTTCGGTGATAGAAAGTTCTGGAATCTGAGCAGAGCCACAAATTTCCTTCCACCCAGCGTTCCCCCAAGCCTCCTGATAAAAATGGCACCTCACTTGTGTGGGTAGGCCTAGTGCCCGTGACAGGAATAGATCACACAACGGTCAATGCTGGTCCTTACTTGAGGTCAGCTGTTTACCATGGGGTGAACCATTCCTGACGCAGGCACTAGGTACAGGCACTCAAGTGGGGTAGCGTTTTTATCAGGACAGGTGGGGAAACACTGGGTGGTAGGAATTTTGCGGATCCCAGCATATTCCTGTTTGTGTTACAGAAATGCAAGAAAAAATAGTTTTTATTCAACATTTCAGCTTTGCAGTGTATTCTGGGTAAGAAAACTGTGGGGAATCCACACAAGTCACACTTCTGTGGACTCCCTGGGATGTCTATTTTCCAGAAATGTCTGGGTTTGGTATGTTTTCCCTATATGGCTTCTGAGTCCAGGACCAAAAATGCAGGTGTCTGCCTTACAAAACCAGTTTGTTTTGTGATGGATAATGTTGATGTCTCCACAATACGATTTGGGCGGTGGAATTTGGGTCTGCACTAAATTGTGGAGCTCCCATGTGAGCACACTCTGTGCTTGCTGCCACATGCACCTGCTCTCTGGGTTGGGCTAACCCACTATTGTCCCGCTGCACAGACTGTGATTGCGAAGGGACAGCAGGACTGTCCTCATCACTCCCTCATAATCACTGGAAGAGAAGTTATCAAATGGGTCTCCTCTGACTGAAAAATCACTCCGAGTCTGCGCCTTTGCCATATCCCTCAGACTCAGTCTCAGTCTCTGATCCCACGTCAGAGCTGTCCTCTATAACTCGAGTTAGGGCTTGAGCAGCTGTCATCCAACAAGATGCCATCTCTGCTACTGGCTAAACTGTCGCTCTAAAACACCAGCCTTTTGTAGACAGTCACAGAATTGCTGGTGGGTGTGTGTGATACCTGCAACAGTAGAGGTCATGTTACCTTCGCTTCTTTCCTCAATCAGCATGTTCTCTCAAGACACACAAAAAAAGACACACTATTACTTCACCTTTTCAGATACCAATTGTCAATCTTTAGCGCCCAGTCCAACAATCATTATTGATGCTCCCACTCCCATGACCTCCTCCTCGGATTCCCTCACTACCACCTAGCAAAAGTGCCCTTCATCTCTTCGTAGCCCCTCCTCCGCACATACATTTCATTTGTATTACAGCGAAGGTAATGGCTGGCTTTACTAATCCACTCAGCTATTCACATATAATACAGTTTTGGTCCTTTCAGTAGGCATATAAACCTTCTGCGCTACTTTATGGCATCAAAATTGCCACTAGACAGTCAGATCCTTTTCTAGCAGAAACATAATAATCACAAGAGTTATTTGAGCTACAGTTGAAACGTGTCAGTTGAAGTATGTGCGTCGCTTTGCTTTGAAGACGCAAGCTGCAACTGCAAGAGAACTGGTGGTGAGATATATATATGTTCGATGGCATGTGTAGCTGCAGATACACATGCTGTGCACATCCCGCCATCTGGTGTTGGACTCGGAGTGTTACAAGTTGTTTTAATTCGAAGAAGTCTTTTCGAGTCACGAGACCGAGGGACTCCTCCCATTTTGACTCCATTGCGCATGGGCGTCGACTCCATCTTAGATTGTTTTTTTTCCGCCATTGGGTTCGGACGTGTTCCTTTTCGCTCCGTGTTTCGGGTCGGAAAGTTAGTTAGAATCTCGGAAAAAACGTCGGTATTGTTTGCTTCCGGTATCGGGTTAGTTACAACAGATCAACACCGAATTTAGAAGAGCTCCGGTGGCCCTTCGGGGTTTTTTCGATCCCCCGTCGGGGCCTGGTCGGCCCGGCCACGTGTGAATTCAAGGCTGATGGAACGGACCCCATTCCGCTTCTGTCCAAAATGCCATAACAAGTATCCGTATACGGATCAGCATCTGGTCTGTAACTTGTGCTTGTCCCCAGAGCACAAGGAAGATACTTGTGAGGCCTGTCGAGCGTTTCGGTCCAGAAAGACGTTAAGAGACCGAAGAGCCAGAAGACTGCAGATGGCGTTGATGCCGACAGAACAAGAGCGTTTCGAGGAGGAAGAAGAAGCTTTCTCTATCCACGAATCGGACTCGGAAGAGCTCGAGGCCGAAGAAACGCCGAAAACCGTGAGTAAGACGTCGAAACATAAGACTCACGAGAAGTCAACAAAAGCCCAGGGGACGCCACCGCCAACAGGCCATGGCTTAACCCAAAAAAGCGGTGACCGAGCCAAGGCACCGAAAAAGGGCACGCTGGTGTCGAAGTCATCCGACTCCGGTCGAGATACCGCCACACAGCAATCTCGGACCCGAGACATCGGCTCCGAGAAATTTCGGCACCGTGACAGCCGCACCGAACAAATTCGGCACTGAGACACCACCACGCCGAAAATTACAAAGGTTTCTTCGGAGCCTAAAAAGACGTCCGAAAAAGTTTCAGTTCCGAAACATCCAGCCTCTGAGCCGAAAACAGGTTCCTATACAGAGGAACAAGGATTGGCCTCCCAAATGCAAAAACATAGATTTGGAGAGGAACTTCAAGCTGTAGAGCCAGACTATACTCAAAGGAGGCTCCACATTCATCAAGACACAGGGAAGATAACCACTCTTCCTCCAATTAAAATAAAAAGAAAACTTGCCTTTCAAGAAAAGGACAAGGAGCCACAGGCAAAGGTGGCAAAGAAAACAACTCCACCACCTTCTCCACCACCATCAGTGCACACATCACCAGTAGCAACTCCTCCACTGATGCACTCCCCGACTCATACTGCCATGAGTCAAGATGATCCCGATGCATGGGAACTTTACGATGCTCCAGTATCGGACAACAGCCCAGACTCGTACCCTGCCAGGCCGTCCCCTCCTGAGGACAGTACATCTTACACACAGGTGATCGCAAGGGCAGCTGCTTTCCATAACGTCACCATGCATTCCGAACCAATTGAGGATGACTTTTTGTTTAACACGCTAACCTCCACTCATAGCCAATACCAAAGACTACCTATGCTCCCAGGAATGCTAAAACATTCAAAACAAATCTTTCAGGATCCTGTTAAAGGCCGAGCCATAACTCCAAGGGTGGAGGAAAAAGTACAAGCCACCGCCAACAGATCCTGTTTATATTACAACGCAATTAACTCCAGACTCAGTAGTTGTCGGGGCAGCTCGTAAGAGAGCAAACTCTCATACCTCGGGGGACGCACCACCTCCAGACAAAGAGAGTCGCAAATTTGATACTGCGGGCAAAAGGGTTGCAGCACAAGCAGCAAACCAATGGCGCATTGCCAATTCACAAGCACTTTTGGCAAGATATGACAGAGCTCACTGGGATGAGATGCAACATTTGATAGAACACTTACCCAAGGAGTTCCAAAAAAGAGCACAACAAGTGGTGGAAGAAGGACAAATTATCTCTAATAATCAGATACGGTCTTCAATGGATGCAGCAGATACGGCTGCAAGGACAGTAAATACTGCAATAACAATAAGAAGGCACGCATGGCTCCGCACGTCAGGTTTCAAGCCGGAAATTCAACAAGCCGTGCTAAATATGCCATTTAATGAACAGCAGTTGTTTGGGCCGGAAGTCGACACTGCTATTGAGAAACTCAAGAAAGACACTGATACGGCAAAAGCCATGGGCGCACTCTACTCCCCGCAGAGCAGAGGCACATTTCGCAAAACACCTTTTAGGGGAGGGTTTCGAGGACAACCTACAGAAACCACAACATCACAAACAAGGCCCACTTACCAAAGCCAATATCAGCGGGGAAGTTTTCGGGGGCAATATAGAGGGGGACAATTCCAAAGAAGTAGTGGAAAATTCCAAAGCCCCAAAAGTCCTCAAAATAAGCAGTGACTCACAAGTCACACATCCCCATCACATAACACCTGTGGGGGGAAGATTAAGCCAATTTTACAAATATTGGGAGGAGATAACAACAGATACTTGGGTAATAGCAATTATCCAGCATGGTTATTGCATAGAATTTCGCGAATTCCCTCCAACAGTCCCACCGAAAACACACAGTATGTCGAAACAACATATAAATCTTCTAGGATCAGAAGTTCAAGCTTTGCTCCAAAAAGAGGCAATAGAATTAGTACCAAAAAAAGAACTAAACACAGGAGTTTACTTACTGTACTTTCTGATACCCAAAAAAGACAAAACTCTAAGACCTATACTAGATCTCAGAATATTAAATACATACATCAAATCAGACCACTTTCACATGGTTACATTACAAGAAGTAATCCCACTGCTCAAACAACAAGACTACATGACAACACTGGATCTAAAGGATGCATATTTCCATATACCAATACATCCTTCACACAGAAAGTACCTAAGGTTTGTATTCCAAGGGATACATTACCAATTCAAAGTGTTGCCATTCGGAATAACAACTGCGCCAAGAGTTTTTACAAAATGTCTAGCAGTAGTAGCTGCACATATCAGAAGGCAGCAAATACATGTGTTTCCGTACCTAGACGATTGGTTAATCAAAACCAACACGCAAATACAGTGTTCACAACACACAAATTACGTCATAGAAACCCTACACAAACTAGGTTTCTCAATCAATTACTCAAAGTCACACCTTCTGCCGTGTCAAACACAGCAATACCTAGGAGTAACAATCAACACAGTAAAAGGAATTGCCACTCCAAGTCCACAAAGAGTCCAAACATTCCACAATGTAATACAAGCCATGTATCCAAACCAAAAGATACAGGTCAATTTAGTAATGAAACTCCTAGGCATGATGTCCTCATGCATAGCCATTGTCCCAAACGCAAGGTTGCACATGCGGCCCTTACAACAGTGCCTAGCATCACAGTGGTCACAGGCACAGGGTCAACTTCGAGATCTGGTGTTGATAGACCGCCAAACCTACATCTCGCTTCAATGGTGGAACAGTATAAATTTAAACCAAGGGCGGCCTTTTCAAGACCCAGTGCCACAATACGTAATAACGACAGATGCATCCATGACAGGGTGGGGAGCACACCTCAATCAGCACAGCATCCAAGGACAATGGGACATTCAGCAAAAACAGTTTCATATAAACCACTTAGAACTGTTAGCGGTGTTTCTAGCTCTGAAAGCATTTCAACCCATAATAACCCACAAATACACTCTTGTCAAAACAGACAACATGACAACAATGTATTACCTAAACAAACAGGGAGGAACACACTCGACACAGTTGTGTCTCCTAACACAAAAAATATGGCATTGGGCGATTCACAACCACATTCGCCTAATAGCACAATTTATTCCAGGGATTCAGAATCAGTTAGCAGACAATCTCTCTCGGGATCACCAACAGATCCACGAATGGGAAATTCACCCCCAAATACTGAACACTTACTTCAGAATGTGGGGAACGCCACAAATAGATCTATTTGCAACAAAAGAAAACTCAAAATGCCAAAACTTCGCATCCAGGTACCCACAACATCAGTCTCAGGGCAATGCACTATGGATGAACTGGTCAGGGATATTTGCGTATGCTTTTCCCCCTCTCCCACTTCTTCCATATCTAGTAAACAAGTTGAGTCAAAACAAACTCAAACTCATACTAATAGCACCAACATGGGCAAGGCAACCTTGGTACACAACACTACTAGACCTTTCAGTAGTACCTCATATCAAACTGCCAAACAGACCAGATCTGTTAACACAACACAAACAACAGATCAGACATCCAAATCCAGCATCGCTGAATCTAGCAATTTGGCTCCTGAAATCCTAGAATTCGGGCACTTAGACCTCACACAGGAATGTATGGAGGTCATAAAACAGGCTAGAAAACCTACCACTAGACACTGTTATGCAAATAAATGGAAAAGATTTATTTATTACTGCCATAATAATCAAATTCAACCTTTACACGCATCTGCAAAAGAGATAGTAGGATACTTACTACATTTGCAGAAATCTAAACTAGCTTTCTCTTCCATTAAAATACATCTTACAGCAATTTCAGCTTACCTGCAAATTACGCACTCAACTTCATTATTTAGGATACCAGTCATAAAAGCGTTTATGGAAGGCCTAAAGAGAATTATACCACCAAGAACACCACCAGTTCCTTCATGGAACCTCAACATTGTCTTCACACGACTCATGGGTACACCTTTTGAGCCCATGCACTCTTGTGAAATGCAATACTTAACGTGGAAAGTTGCATTTTTTATTGCCATCACATCTCTAAGAAGAGTGAGTGAAATTCAAGTATTTACCATTCAAGAACCATTTATTCAAATACACAAAAATAAAGTTGTTCTACGGACCAATCCTAAATTTTTACCAAAAGTAATCTCACCGTTCCACTTGAATCAAACGGTAGAATTACCAGTGTTCTTTCCACAGCCAGATTCTGTAGCTGAAAGAGCACTACATACATTAGACATCAAAAGAGCACTAATGTACTACATTGACAGAACAAAACTAATTCGAAAGACAAAACAACTATTTATCGCCTTTCAAAAACCTCATACAGGAAATCCAATTTCAAAACAAGGCATTGCTAGATGGATAGTTAAGTGCATTCAAACCGGCTTAAAGCTGAAAGAGAATTGCCTATTACACCAAAGGCACACTCAACCAGAAAGAAGGTGCTACCATGGCCTTTCTAGGAAATATTCCAATGAATGAAATATGTAAGGCAGCAACATGGTCTACGCCTCATACATTTACCAAGCACTACTGTGTAGATGTGTTAACTGCACAACAGGCAACAGTAGGTCAAGCTGTACTAAGAACATTATTTCAAACTACTTCAACTCCTACAGGCTGAACCACCGCTTTTGGGGAGATAACTGCTTACTAGTCTATGCACAGCATGTGTATCTGCAGCTACACATGCCATCGAACGGAAAATGTCACTTACCCAGTGTACATCTGTTCGTGGCATTAGTCGCTGCAGATTCACATGCGCCTACCCGCCTCCCCGGGAGCCTGTAGCCGTTCAGAAGTAGATCTTAAACATTTGTACATTTGTAAATATATTACTTTAAACTTCATTATGTACAGACGCATTCACTCCATTGCATGGACACTATTACTAGCATACACAACTCCTACCTCACCCTCTGCAGGGAAACAATCTAAGATGGAGTCGACACGCATGCGCAATGGAGTCGAAATGGGAGGAGTCCCTCGGTCTCGTGACTCGAAAAGACTTCTTCGAAGAAAAACAACTTGTAACACTCCGAGCCCAACACCAGATGGCGGGATGTGCACAGCATTTGAATCTGCAGCGACTAATGCCACGAACAGATGTACACTGGGTAAGTGACATTTTCCATACACACACACACAATGGCATGTGTAGCTGCAGATACACATGCTATGCATATCCCTTCCGACATCTAGTGTTGGGCTCGGAGTGTTACAAGTTGTTTTTCTTCGAAGAAGTCTTTTCAGAGTCACAGGATCGAGTTACTCCTCCTCTCGGTTCCATTGCGCATGGGCATCAACTCCATTGTTGGATTGTTTTATTTTCGCCGTCTGGTTCGGACGTGTTTCCTCTCACTCTGAGATTTCGATTCGAAAACCTTCTTATTCGTCGGTATTGTTTAGATCGCGTTTTCCATCTAGCATCGAACCGGTAGTACCGTCGGAACCTTCTTTTTCGCCCTTCTGGGTGCGTGCGCCCAATTCTGGCCTACCATGTGGAAAGCCTGATGGATCGGACTCCATTCGGATTCTGCCCTCGGTGCCACGCGAAGTACCCGAATACAGACCAGCACTTGGTTTGCAATATGTGCCTTTCTCCAGACCATCGGGAGGAAAATTGTGAGGCCTGTTGATCATTTGTTCAAAAAAGACTCTCAGATCGCAGAGCTAGGAGACTCGAAATGGCATCAAAAACGCAGTGAACATCTCGCTGAAGAAGAGCAGGCACAGACAGCAATCTCCATCGGAGACACAGACTCCAAACAGGAATCGGAGGACGACAGACCCATCACAGCTGGATAGTATGTGAGTACGTCTGCCCCTAAACCCCTGCACAAAAGACATTTAAAGGCCTTGGGTACACCACTGCCGGAAGGCCATGGTTCGGCCCGAAAAAAGACTGTCGCGACTGTCCTTCGGGTTCGGCGCCGAAAAAAGGCCAGTCCTCCGTCTACTTCGGAGTCGAGTAAATCTGTGAAAGGCTCCATTTCCGACTCCAGTAAAAAAAAAATCCCATTCTCCAGAGTCGAAAATTCGGTAGTCGGCTTTGGAGCTGAGACCTTCCACTACCTTTTCAGGACCGAAAAAAAAACATATACAGAGGAACAGAGACTTTAAAAAAAAAATCGAGAAACCCATAAAACTTCTGAGGAAGAGCCTGACATTGAGCCCATTTGACAAATTATGGATGAGAGACAATCCAGAATACACATCCATAAAGAGACGGGAAGTATTGTCACTGCACCTCGTTTAAAAATAAAATAAAGCTAGCTTTCCAACAGGAACTGGACTCTGTATAGCCACCAGCAAAGGTGCAAAAACAAAAGGGGAAGCCAATACCTCTTCATACTTCTCCTCCTCATTCTCCACAATTATCTGTCTCACCTCACACCAGCCCACCACCAATGCCTTCTCCAGCACATTCATTATATCCACAGGGAGATACTGCAGACCCATGGGATCTTCATGACCCTGATCCCATCCCAACTAATGACCCAGATACTTACCCATCGAAACTATCTTAACCAGAAGATACCACTGCATACAACCAGGTCATATCTAGGGCAGCAGCTTATCATGGGGTAACCATGCATTCAGAGCCATTGGAAGAACATTTCTTATTTAATGCACTATTTTCTACACATTCCAAGTACCAGTGTCTCCCAATGTTACCAGGCATGGTAAAACATGCAGACCAGATTGTTAGCGAGCCTGTAAAATCTAGGATTATCACACCTAGAATCGATAAAAAGTGTATGCCTGCACCCTCTGACCCAGATGACATTACTCACCAGGTCCCTCCAGATTCAGTGGTAGTCAGTGCAGCAAGAAAGAGGGCAAATAGCCAGTCTTCAGGAGATGCACCTCCTCCTGATAAGGAGAGCAGAAAATTTGACACAGCAGGAAAAAAAAAAGGCAGCAAATCAGTGGAGAATTGCAAATTCTCAGGCACTTCTAGCCTGCTATGATAGGGCCCATTGGGATGACATGCAGGATATTATACAGCATCTACCAGAAAAGCGAACAGCAAGTAGTAGAAGAGGGGCAAGCGATTAGTAATAATCAAATAAGATCTGCCCTCGATGCTGCTGATACAGCTGCAAGGAGCGTAAACTTTGCCATCACAATCAGTAGACATGCATGGCTGCGCTCCTCTGGTTTTAAACCAGAAATTCAATAGGCTGTACTTAACATGCCTTTTGATAAAAAGCACCTCTTTGGCCCAGAAGTGGACACCACTATTGAAAAACTGAGAAAGGACACACATACAGTGAAAGCAATGGGCGCTTTGTACACCACCCCAAATAGAGGTTCATTTCGCAGCCCACAGCTTCAAGGAGGTTTTAAACTACAATCCTCAGAGGCTTCCACCTCCCAAACAAAGCAACCACAACAAACCCAGTATCAACGAGGTGGGTTTAGAGGATCATATAGAGGTCAATACTTTAGAAATCGAGGTAAATTCCAAACCTCTAAACAAACAACAACACAACCGAAACTGACTTCCTTCCACTCCACACATCTCCTGTGGGGGGGAAGACTACAGCAGTTCCACTCTCATTGGCAAAAATTTCACCACAGACAACTGAGTATTATCAATTATCCGCAATGGCTATTGCCTAGAATTGATAACCACCCCTCCAAACATTCCACCAAGATATCACAAGTTGTCCCCCAAACATACAGTTCTGTTACAACAAGAGGTATATCTCTACTGTTCAAACAAGCAATAGAATTAGTTCCACATTCCCAACAAGGAACAGGACTATACTCGCTATACTTCCTAATTCCCAAAAAGATGGCACACTCAGGCCCATATTAGACCTCAGGCCCCTCAATCTATACATCTTGTCAGAGCATTTTCGCATGGTAACTCTGCAAGATGTTGTTCCACTACTGCAAAAACAAGATTTTAAGACTGCTCTAGACCTCAAAGATGCGTATTTCCACATACCCATCCACCCAGTTCACAGAAAATACCTCAGGTTTGTCATAGCAGGAAAACACTACCAGTTCAAAGTGTTGCCATTTGACATAACAGCTCCAAGAGTGTTCATAAAGTGTCTAGCAGTAGTAGCGGCATACTTAAGAAGACAACACATCCATGTCTTTCCATATCTAGACGATTGGCTAATAAAATCAAGCAATCTTACATAATGCCAAAACCATACTCGTTATGTGATAGAAACTCTGCACACACTAGGGTTTTCTATGAACTACCAAAAGTCACACCTTAAACCAGCACAAGTACAGCCTTATCTAGGTGCTATCCTAAATACTCAACTAGCTCTAGTTTATCCAAATATACAAAGGATAAAAGCTTTCCAAAATGTAATACCACTCATATAGCCAAAGCAACAATACACTGTAAGATTTGTCATGAAGATTCTAGGAATTATGGCGTCT
The DNA here is from genome assembly GCF_031143425.1 of Pleurodeles waltl. NCBI lineage: Eukaryota > Metazoa > Chordata > Amphibia > Caudata > Salamandridae > Pleurodeles > Pleurodeles waltl. Next base: position 1,541,154,917 of record NC_090445.1, read on the forward strand.
TGCACAAGAGGCCCTTACAACAATGGTCACAAGCACACTGTCAACTTCCAGATCTAGTGTTCATGGACCGCCAAACACATATGTCCCTTCTATGGTGGAATCACAGCAATTTAATGAAGGGGTGGTTGTTTCAAGACCCCGTTCCTCAGACAATAATTACAACAGATGCGTCAATGATCGGTTGGGGAGCTCACCTAAACAATCAAACCATTCAAGGTCATCAGCATGTCAAACAGAAACAGCTACACATAAACACTTAGAATTATTAGCTGTGTTCCTTGCCCTAAAAGCATTTCAACCTCTTCTCAACCAGAAGAATGTTCTAAAAAAAACAGACAACATGACAACCATGTATTATCTCAACAAACACGGATGAACAAATTCATCTCAGCTGTCCCTTCTAGCCCAAACAATTTGGAAATGGGCAATTCACAATCAAATTAATCTACTAGCACAATACATTCCAGGAATAGACAGTCAGTTGGCAGATCTCTTCAGCAGAAATCACCAACAAACACACAAATGGGAGATTCACTCCCAAGTACTTCAAAAGTACTTTCAAAGGTGAGGAACACCAGACATAGATCCATTCGCAACAAGCGAAAACGCAAAATGCCAAAACTTTGCATCCAGACACCCACATCCCCTATCCAAGGGCAATGCTCTGTGGATCAATTGGTCAGGGATATTTGACTAACATTTTCCCCTTCTCCCACTCCTTCCATTTCTAGTCAACAAATTACGTCAAACGTCACTCAACATGACTCATAGCACCAACATGGGCACACCAGCCTAGTACACCACACTATTAGATCTATCTGTAGTACCCACTCCAAACTCCCAAACAGACCATATTTGTTAACACAAAACAAAGGTCAAATCGGGCATCCAAACCCCAATGCTCTCAATCTAGCGATTTGGCTCCTGAAGTCATAGAATTTAGTTATTTAAATCTTCCATCAGAATGTATAGAAGTAATTAAACAAGCACGAAAACCTACTACTAGACAGTGCACCCCCCTTCCCCCAAAAGGGTTTTTAAACGGACGTGGGGGGGGGGGGGGGGGGAATATGGATGGAGATATATATATATATATATATATATATATATATATATATATATATATATATATATATATATATATATATATATATATATTTTTTTTAGAGTATAGTAATATAAAGAGATGTCCATGAAAATGTATATACATAAGTTCCACAGCTCTCCTTTATCATTCTGACTAGTGCCAGGGGAAATAATTGACCACATTTCTCACGTCCTTCTTAAAAATGTTAAAGGACTTTAGGGCTCTTTCAAAAATAGAATGATCACTTTGTTTGTGATAGAGTTCTAACAGCAAATAACTCACTTTGTGAGTTCCACCCAGAAACCAGACTGGAGATCTGGACACTTAAAAGCAATTTACCCCTGTGAGTCGACAGCAGCCTCCTCATGTTGTCCACCATTTGGAGATGTGACGGAGGGGCCACTGTAAGATCACCACATTCGCATGCTAATGCCGGTACCTTTCTTTCATCCCCCCCCCACTGATGCTAACCAGAGCTAGCAGTTGCGTCTCTTGACTGAACTTCCACTCAGGAAAAATGATTTTTTACACAAAAATTCTTGCAGTGTGCAGTAATGGGCCATAAACTACAAGGGATCAACAACTGATATCTGTGTCGGACACAGACACACACCGCCACCCCCTTCTTGTGGGTCCTCAGTGCCACGTGCAGCACAGTCTTCTTTGTGTAGTTCAAAAATGAACCGTAAGAGGATTTGGGCCATACCGCTAAACTTGCTGTTGCCAGGCTCCAAAGAAAGTCACGGAAGTGGACCCAAAGACGCACTTGCACTTCCTGGATTGATCCAGAGACCTCTTCACATCAACATGGTTCTCCATTGTCCTGCCGCTCCCATTGCTCTGAGTCATGCGACTCCCAGAGTACTTCTAGGCCTTTGCGGTTCCACAGAGTGATCTTCACATGCGCTTCCGCTCGACCTCGTTCCTCCTCAGCAGACATCCACGGCAGAGGCAATACGTCATTTAAAGGAGGCTACAGCTGTCATCTTTATTAGCCCACCAGATACCTACGGAGTGCCTCCGGGCCCCAAGGATTCAAGTGGAATGCTGTCAGAGGCTCATCATTGGGCCCTTCCCTGACACTGCATTACCGAATTACTGAGTGGAGACCTGGCCTCGAGCATGGTGCCAGGCAATGGCCACTGCTTTTACTGGCACCACGAGCTTAGACCCTTGAAGCGGTACTCTGATCTGATTATCCTATTGGATTCAGAAGGTACTGCTGCAAAATTGCTGCTGGTTTGCCCTTGGCGGCAAGTGGTCACCCAGTAGGAGGTTGGGTCACCTTTCATCTTCCGGATGGAGCAGCATTACATCAGACCAGTGGGTGCTCCAGATCGTAGCGTGTGGCCTTTACTTACCCTTTCTGTACCACCCACTGGGTATGCCACCCCTACCGCAATACCTTCCTGAGGACCACTTGGCCATACTCTGCGAAAAAGTTCAAGCTCTCTTGGCCAAGGGATTAATAGATGGTACCTGCATCAGAGATCAGGCCGGGCTGTTGTTCCTGTTCTTTCCTGGTGCCAAAAAAAGGACAGAGGCCTTAGCCCCATTCTAATCTCTGCACTGCGAACCACTTCCTTGGAAAGGACCAGGTCAGAATGCTCACCTGGCCCATGTTCTGTCTGCCCTGGACCCACGAGACTGGATGTTGGCACTGGATTTGCAGAGCACCTATTTATTTTTATTTTTTTACTCTTCCCTGTCCTGTACTCCCACAGCCATTGCCTGCTGTTTCAGGTAGACCTACAGCAGTTTGTTTGCTGTGCTCCCATTTGGCCTTAATATTGCATCTAAGGTGTTCACTAAAGTGATGGTTGTAGTTGCAGCCCATCTGCAGAAGTTGAGAATATGATTCTTCCTGTACCTCAGTGGCAGACTACTGAAGGCAAACTCTCCTCAGAACAGTCATACACCACCTCCAGCTGATGACCAACATTGTTGGGTTTCTCCATAAGTGTGCCAAAGTCGCACCTGAATCCTTCATAGTGGCTCCCCTTCATTGAAGGCATCCTGGATTCAGTGATTATTTTTAGTTCTCCTTCCGCCTCACCGAGCCCAGGAAATTCAGGCTATAATCCTGATATTACAGCCCTTAACCGGAGTCGTGGAAATTAGTTTGGCACTGAAGGTTCCAACAGGTAAACAGGTGCAAGTGCTCAGACAGTATGATTTCCTTGTGATATTGCAACAAATAGGGTGGTTTGGGGTTGTGGGTTCTGAACCTGAAGGCTCTCTGCCTCTGGAAGTGGATGAACGCTCAAGGCATCGCCCTGATCGACCAGCACCTGCCCGGATCTTTAAACACCAGCGCAGACAAACGTAGCTGCCAATGCTTAGCTGATCACAAATGTAGTTTACGCTCGAGGGTGGCACAGGGAGTCTTCCAGCAATGGGGAGAACTGGCTCATTCTAGTCGCCGCCACAGAGAACACTCTGTGACCAAACCTTTGCATGTTGGAGTTTCCAAGCTAGTTCTCCTTAAGAGGTTCCTTCCACCTAATATTGAGGATTGGGATTCCTGTATGCCATCCCACCATCTCCCCGCCCCCAAGAGTGCCCACAAAAATCTGGAATGACTGGGTCCAAGTCATCTTAGTGGCTCTGTAATGGGCAGAGGAGTGTGGTACCCTGAACTTCTGGCCATGAGCATTCGTCCTCCAATCCAGCTACCCCTTCAGGATAATCTTCTGTCTCAGCAGTGTGGCCAAGTTCTCCGCCAGACTCTGCACAATCTAAACATTCTTGCATGCAGATTGAATGCCTTCATTAATGGCTTTTGATCTTCCTGCCACAGTGGTTGGTATCATTATGGCTGCCAGGTGCCCCTCCACTAAATCTGTTTATTCAGGGCATTGGGAGAAGTTTGTATGTTGGTTTCCCACCTGTCAAGTTCAACTCCTACAAGCACGTTTTCCAGACCTCCTTCATTGACCCAGCAAGGTCTAGCTGCGGCCACAGTTAAAACTTATTTATGGCCTTCTTGTGGTAAATGGAACACAAGTTCCCAGCAACACATTTTGTGATGCTGCAGTGCAACCTTTGTTTGGTTCTCACTTATGTAATGTTAATGTGATTTGGACCTATGCAGAGTTGCCCCTTGCATCTCTTGACCATTAAGACTGTGTTCCGTGTCATCTGCTAGGTGAGTGAGTGAGTGAACTCCGGAAATTGTGTCCACTGATCATACACTTTGTTCATTCTGCACGACTACTCCTCCAGACAAAGGCATCCTGTCTGCTGAAGATGGTTACAACCTGCCACATAGGGCTATCTATGACTCTGCTGACCTTCTATGCTCCACCTAATTCCTCTGAGGAAAAACTGCTTCACTAACTTGGCCCTAAGGGTTTTTACATGAACCAAACCAGGGAATATTGGCAAGATGACCAGCTTTTCGTCAGAGATATGCATCTTTGTGAAACAATTGTTTTTCCATAGGAGATTTTTTTCGGTCCCCTCTGCTGCACTCACAAATGCCCCTCACATTTCATGTATTTGAGTGTCCAGCCCAGACTAGGTTTGTTTCTTAAACTTTTTTTTTCACTTTTTACTATTTCAGAAATGCGTTTTTAGAATCAAATATCTATTTATTTATTTGTATTCTTTTTATTTAGCTCAGCTCAAGGAACACTGTATATAAAGGACCATGACCGTTCAGCTCAGCATAGCAGCTATTGTTTATATCAGTTTAATTTGCCACGTTTATCCAAATTTTACATCTTTTGGCGCTTTTACGGCCCAAACACTATTACTTCACTGAATATCTTATAGCCACTGATTATCCCCTGCTTCACCCAGTGAATATGGGTGCTTTATTTCCCACCTCATGTGCCCCCTGGCTGAGATCTAGGGTCCCCATATTTTCTCCCATTTGTTTGAGCAACCCCAGCTCTGATACACCACCCTCTGAGCCCCTTGACACCAGTCCAGTTCTGACTCCCACAGCTTTACTGTTGGCGGGGCTGGGTGACCCCAAAGTCTCGTAATGTTTCACTTGGCCACCTCAAATGCCAGCATCTCCCATATCCTAGCATATCTGGGTATTGGCTCATCCTTTTTTATATGCAATAGAATCCACTTTTCAGTTATCTGGTGCTGGTACGCCAGGGTTTGATTGACTTGTTTTGTGACCTCTGTCCAAAAGGTCCATATCACCGGGCAGGCCCAGAGGATGTGAAAGAAGGTACCCATTTGCTCACAACCCCGGAGGCAAGTAGGTGTGTCAACTTTATGGATTTTGTGGTGAAAGGTTCTAGAGCAATATGCCCTATGGAGGAGCTTTAACTATATTAGCCTGAACCTGGCTCGGATAGCAATTTCCCTTGGGCTCTGCGGTGCCTCCTGCTAATTCTCCTCTGTTAAGTCTCCCAGGTCTCTGGTCCACGCTTCTGAGTGAACCCAATGTGTCTAAGGCGTTGTTCAGGAGTTTTCTATATATTAGGGAGATGTGTTTTTTTTATTTTATTTCCCTGGTATATGTTCTGTGAGGAGCCTGTCCTCTAGTGGAGTGGCAGATGCCAATTGTTGCCCCTCCCTGATGTGGCACTGCAGGGCATGGCTCAAATGTAAGTATTTATAACCTTCCGTATGTTTCATGCCATATTCTACCTCGAGGGTTTCGAAGGGGATGTGCACTTGGTCTCTCCCGACATCTCCAAATCGCTCAATGCCGAGTAATTCCCACTTGGTGAAATCCTCCAGACTACCCACTACATATAGGAGGTCGATATCCCACAGGGGGGGTCTGTTCCGTTATGATGCCTCGTGAGTTTAGGGCACCGGTGGCCTCCCTCCAAGCCCTCGCCACTGTCCACGTATGAGCTGGAAGTGTCCTCTCTGCATTAAGTCTATAGAGCACGGTTAAGTAATCCCTCCTTCCCGTTTGTGACCTGTCAACTCGATAGGCTGGCTCGCTCCTGTCGGCAAACGCCCAGTAATTTATTACTGCCAGATGCGCAGCAAAGTAGTATTTAGAGACATCTGGAAGCACAATCCCCCCCTTCAAATACTCTCTGTTGTAATTTACGCAGTGCAATGCGTGGGGGTCCCAACATCCCATAGGAGAAGTCTCAGCGCCTGGTCTACTTGCCGAAATATGGTTGGGAGTATTTGGTAGGGTGTTTGGTAGGGTGTTTGGTAGGGTGTATTTTGTAAGACTTACAGTAGGCGGGGGAGTGACGTCATTTTAAACAGGGCCGCTTTTGCCCATGAGTGATAATGGTAAAGATCTCCAGTGCGAGACATCCGTTTTAAGCTGCTCTATTTGTGGGATGAGATTAGCGTCTATAAACTTCTGGGAGTCCCTTGTAATATGTATCCCTAAGTATTTGAAGCTATCCTGTGCTACTGGCATCTCAGTGGGCCACGGTAATCGCGGTGATGCCTCCATTAATGGGAAGAGCACTGATTTGGACCAATTAATACGATATCCGGAGTAATCACCCAATGTTTGGAATGTGTGCAGAACTCTGTCAACCGAACGGGAGGGCCTCGTGAGGTATAGTAAGATGTCGTCGACATAGAGACGCGCTCCTCCCAGCCTCCACACCCCGGGATTCCCCCATATCAGGAGGTCTTGGCGAACCTTGGCCACCAAGGGCTCTATAGCTGGGGCGAATATCATGGGGTAGGCTGGAGCCCTGCCTAGTTCTTCTGTGTAAGGTGACCACCTGGGAAAACGTACCATTCACCTGTATGCGTGCCATTGGTGACCGGTAGAGAAGACGTATCCAGCTGCTAAATTCTGTTTTTGCGAAGTGTGGCGAATAGGTATGACCATTCAATGCTATCAAAGGCCATTGTGGTGTCAAGCGCCATGAGGACTGCCTCCAGGAAGCTAGGGGCACTTGTCATATATAACGCTCCATAGAGTCTCCGAAGGTTGAGTCTCGTTCCCCTTCGGGGCATAAAGCCATATTGGTCAGGGTGGATAAAGGATGTTGTTACTGCCTGGAGCCTATTCGCCAACACCTGTGCTAAGATTTTAGTTTCTGTGTTTAGGAGGGAGATGGGCCTATAAGAGCTGCTTCTGGTTTGTTTTTTCCCAGTCTTATGTATCACTGCTATGGTGGCCATGCGGTGATCCTCTTAGAGGATCCCATCCTGCAGTGTTGTCTGAAACATGGCCCATAGTTGTGGTGCTACCTTAGTGGCCATGGCTTTCTACATCTCTTTGGGTAATCCGTTCGGGCCCATGGCTTTCCTGGACTGCAGCCCAAGCATAGCTTGCGTTATCTCCTCCACCATTAGGTCTTCCTCAAGAGCCACCCTCGATTCCTCTTCCAATTAGTTTAGCCAGATATCACTCAAGGGCTCCGTACACTCAGCCTCACCCATGTGGGTTGGCCGATTGATACAGTTCCTGATAGTAGTCAGCAAATACATTGGCTATGGTCAGACTGTCTTGGTGGAGTGTCCCCCTTTTGTCCTCTATCTCTAGCACCCAAGACCTCTCCAGGTCTCTGTCCAGCCACTCCAGTAGTTTGTTGGCCTTGTCACTGATGTCCTAGAGGCATCGCTGCATGACCAGTGCATAGCTGCAGGCAGCTCCCTCAACCAAGTTTCCTAGGTCCCTCTGCTTAAGGTGCAGCAGGCGTCAGAGTTCGTTGTTTTGATCTTTTTGTGCCCTCGACTCCAACTGTGCAATGTTTCGCTCCAGGTCCTAACATTGATTCTTTTCCTCCCTATGAGGGCCTGTGCCTGCCCAGTATAACTGTTTTATATGCAGCCATAAAGTGCTTGCAAAGGTCCCGGAGCCCAGGTTTTCCTGGAAATATGTCTCTGCTTCAATCCTTAATGCCTGCCTGATTTCCGGGTCTAAGTTGCCAAGCACTTATTCTCGGTGTAGCGATGTGGTCTGAACTGCACTCAATTTCACCTCGACCTGGTAGTGGTCTGAGACTTCCCGAGGTCTGATACTTTCATCTTGGAATCTGTGTATGTCCCCCATGGTATGTGAGCAGGTGCATCTATGCGAGAGTAACTATTGTGGGGGTTGAGAAGTAGGTGTACCCTCGACAGTGTGGGTTGCGTGTCCACCAAATGTCCACTAGTTCCATGGCATCTACATGCATACAAAGGAGCTTGGCGCCTTGGTTTCACACACACATTACCACGCGCCATGCTTTACAGATTACTGGATTTGCCTTCGTTTAATCTCCCCAAACCTTAATTTCTATCGGGAGTTCTCCACCACTCATGGGGTAGGGCATCGACCTTCGCCTAACCCTTCCAATTGGCATACTCTTGGATTGTATAAAATCATTTCTGGTAAAGTTTGTGCATTCCTTAATGGGCTGCTATCGGCCAAGAGCCATCGGTTGCTTCGACCCGGCTGAGGATCTAGCGATAGTCTGCAGGTCCCTTTTTTCTTCCTTTGCACACTCCGTCCCACAAGCCAGTCACAGGCTTCTTCCGGTACGTTGAACAACCACGTCTTTCCTTCCGCAATGACTCGTAATTTTGCCGGCGATAACATCATGTACTTCAACTCTTTTTATCGCAGAACTCGTTTAATGTCATCTGTTGTTTCTGCACTTGTAGAGTAAAGTCAGGAAAAATGCGCACGTAACCTTTTCAATTTTGAGTCCTTCATATGTACAAGCCGCCTGTGGGATAGCTTCATAATCTCTAGTTGAATATACAGGCTATGATTGTTCTGAGAGTGGACCCTGGGGGTGGTCAGGGAACCGGGGCCCTATGTGCCCTTTCCACTATTCGAAGATTGTTCCGTCTAGCCCTGCCCTCGTGATCCTGCAGGTGGACAGTGAGGGCCTTGGTTTGTTTCGTGAGGCTCTGCACTTGTTCCTCCAAGTGTTTTGTGACAGACTACAGACCTGAGACATGAGATTCCGCCACTGTTAATTTTCAATTTTTTGAGGTCTGCCCTGATGAGGTTCACTCCAAGTGTTACTGTGTCCACCTTTGGCTCCAAAGTGTCCTTGATGCGCTGAATAGCCAACATGATGTCTCGCAGTGTGGGCTCTGTGTACTGCGGAGGATCCAAGTGGGCAGGTCTCGGCTCAGAAGAGCCTAATGCATCTTTCAATGCCATTCGTGAATCTGTGCACTTGGCGATGCTATTCGACTGCGTGGGGCGTGGGTCTCTATTTTCTAACCGCAGCCTTTTCGCAGGTTGTTGTTTACCAAGGCTACTTCAGCTTTCACCCAGTTTTGGTCCTTGGGATCTGTTTCTGGCATTATTTAACTCTGCCTTTGGCAGGGGGGACCCTCCAATCGGGTTAGCAATCTCACTCTATGATGGTTGTCCAGATGAGCTAAATTCTCACGTAGCCATCAAAGGTTCACCTACCAGCCCGCTCTATCGCTCACCACCTCCCTCCCCTCGTTCCTTTAGTTTTCAACTTCACTTGGGCCGTCTTGTAGTTTTAGGGCCAGCGTCTCTCTGCACAAGGCCTAGTCTCCCCTTCGGCCTCGCGCTGCTCCCAATGCTCTGCTCACCTCTTCCTCCCGCCAACTCGTGGCACCCCTTCAGTTGTTGGCCATCTGCTCTGCAATATCCTCCGTGCAACAGCAACCTTTTCTGATCTCTCATTGATCGGATCCTGTCTTTTTTTTGGAGGTGTGGGGGAGGGGAGTCAGAACCAAGGTGGACGACTTTCTTCACATGGCCGGGCACACTGCTTCTTCGGGCCCTGCCGCCTTCATTCTGCTGTCAGCACAACTGCAGTACCGCTCAGCTCCTCTTCCCCCCCCAGCCGCCAGCACCCCTCTCAGCTTTCCTCACTTCCCCGCATGCCTTCAGGGCACTGCGGCTGAATGCCGCGCTGCGTCCGCTCACCTCATCCGGTCGCTTGGCCTCCACTCTGGTCCCGCAGGCCTGTAGGCCGGAGAGCTTTCTCTGGGTCTCTGCTTGAGGACACGCCGTTTCGGTCGCCCTCGCTTCTTTACCGCTGTCGGACTCTCAACTGATCCGTGGGCCCGTCCAGCACTTCAGTTGCAGATTTCCACTCCCTCAATGCAGGATTAGTGGCGGATTTCTGGGGGGTTTTGATTGGCGGCGGCCGGAGAGTCGTTACTGTGCTGCCACCTTCAGTGCCGGCTAGCCACACCCATAGAATCAAATATCTCTAACCTTTGTCAGACTATTAGGCATAAGCAGATGTTTGCTGATTACCCTAATTTGCATATGTACTCCCTGTACCCCAGTCATTTCTTAATAGTGAGACATTTGTAAGATGCTTATAGTCAGGAAAGTGGTTATCATTACCCTTGGAGAAATTAAGTTCCCAGATGCAGAATCTGTTCAGGTTTGCAGTTGAAAACCTCTTGCCCTGCGGCAAACACTCTCTGGTCATCTGAAAAGCTCAGATTTTTAGTTGTCCTGCATTATCCATGACAGCTATTTTGTCGACCAAGGCAAAAAAAAAAATTGAGTTCAGTGACTGTGACCTAGTTGATTATTGCCTAGTTCACTTTATTTGCTAGAGAGCCCTCTGGTAGGAACCTGGTAGATGGCATCCTAATTGACTATACCACGTTCGTCATGGACCAAGTTCTGGTCTTCCACGTTATCAACTTTTCACAGTGCCATGATCTCACATCAACCACCTGGTCATCGTCCCTGCAAAAACCCTGCCAACTAGACACGGTCAGCGGGCATATGAGCATTGACCATTCCTTTATTGAAGATACTAAGTCAAACTACAATTCATATGACCTCAAAACATCCGTGTGTGATCTACTGTTCCTCTGCAACGATTACACCCATGATAGACTCAGGTACCAAAAGAAACCTGTTGCAAAGAGATACGTAAAAAGTAGATGAAGCTTGTGTTAATTTGAGAAACTTAAAGAGGCTTTAGGACTTAAATAAACACTTCATCCCAGACTGGGAAGATTCTGAACACTATCTTTCCTGTGGTGGAATGCCCCTACTACAGCTCATTATATGGCCCCCGTATTTCTTGATTTCCTCAACACCCTGAAATAGACAATGTAGAATTTCTATGCAAAATTAACCTCCTTAATTTGTATTTGATCCACGTGCACCTCTTAAGTGGGGCTTTCCATGTCTTCCACAGGACCTTACAAACCCCCCAAGCTGGTTTGCATTGATGTTAGTTCCCCACACCACAAGCCATTCTTTCCTGCTTCGGAGATTGATGCATTATATAAACTACAATGTCCCCATAGGAGACCACATTATTAACACAGTGTTATCTTGCAATAGGAACAGAATGGGTTTAATTAATAGAAAAACGTATTTTATTGGTATATATACAGAATAAAATCACTTCCATACAAGTCAAAAGGAGTCCCCAACCCTCAACACAAAAATAGAAGGACAGAAAATGTGCAAAGATCAAATGCTCGTGTTAAGAAAAGAGAGAACAAATAGAATAAATCTCATCACCATCTAATATAACAAATACTAAAAACCTATATACAGCCTGTTGGTTGATCTTTTACTATATTCAACCAATCCTTAATTCTACAAGGCCATCAATTGCCAGTCTTCCATCCTCATAATAAACTCCAACAGGCTGGAGCATCATCGTCGACGTTTCAACCCCCTCTATGCTCCTGGGCCAAACTCAGAAGCTCCTCCACGGGTCTTCTTCAGGAAAAACTGCGAGGGACCCCACTTGGTATATATAAGTTCGATGGCATCTGTCGCTGTAGATACGCATGTTCTGCAATAGCTCGCCATCTGGTGTTGGGCCGGAGTGTTACAAGTTGTTTTTCTTCGAAGAAGTCTTTGGAGTCACGGGACCGAGTGACTCCTCCTTTTGTCTCCATTGCGCATGGGCGTCGACTCCATCTTCGATTGTTTTTTTTCCGCCATCGGGTTCGGACGTGTTCCTGTCGCTCCGAGTTTCGGAACGGAAAAAATAGTTAATTTCGGAAGATTTTCGTCGGTATTGTTGCGTTCGGGATCGGCGTACTTAGATTTCACACCGCATCGAAGATCGAAGAGCTCCGGTGCCCTTCGGGGTAGTTTTTCGATCCTCCGTCGGGGCCTGGTCGGCCCGACCGCGTGCTGAACAACGCCGATGGAACGGACCCCGTTTCGTTTCTGCCCCAAATGCCACAATAAATACCCCTACACAGACCAACACTTGGTCTGCAACCTGTGCCTGTCACCTGAGCACAGCGAAGACACCTGCGAGGCCTGTCGTGCGTTCCGGTCCCGAAAAACACTCCGAGACCGTCGAGCCAGAAGACTTCAAATGGCGTCCGCACCGACAGCCCAACGGGAGTTCGAGGAACAGGAAGAAGAAGGTACCTTCTCGATCCAAGACTCAGACTCCGAAGGATTCGACGACACACAAACCGTGAGTAAGACGTCGAAAACCACACAAAGAAACATTTACAAGGCCCAGGGGACGCCACTGCCACCAGGCCATGGCTCCACCCATAAATTCGGTGACCGACCGTCGGCACCGAAAAAGGCCAAAACAGTGCCGAGATCGTCCGACTCCGGTCGAGACACCGGCACGCAGCCTTCTCGGGACCGAGAAAGTGCTGGAGACAAGCCTCGACACCGAGATGCCGGTGTGGACACGGCTCGACGCCGAGACAGCGGCACCGAAACAGATCGACGCCGAGAGGTTTCGGCCCCGAAAAGGAAAAAAGTCACCTCGGAGCCGAAAAAACACGCAGACAAAGTTTCGACGCCGAAACAAACTGCAAGCGACCCAGCTTCAGGCTCTTATACAGAAGAGCACTCGCTAACCTCCCAAATGCAAAAGCATAGGTTTGAGGAAGAGCTACAAGCAACTGATGTGGACCATACGCAAAAGCGTATCTTCATTCAGCAGGGGACAGGAAAAATAAGCACCCTTCCCCCCCATTAGGAGAAAGAGAAGGTTGGAGTTCCAGACGGAACAAGCACCACAACCAAAAGTGGTTAAAAGAATTACACCACCACCCTCTCCTCCGCCCGTGATTAACGTTTCACCAGCACAAACTCCATCTCACTCCCCAGCTCACACCACCATGAGCCAGGGTGACCAAGATCAGGACGCATGGGACCTATACGACGCCCCAGTGTCAGATAACAGCCCGGAGGCCTACCCTACAAAGCCATCTCCACCAGAAGACAGCACCGCGTACTCTCAGGTGGTGGCTAGAGCAGCACAATTTCATAACGTAAGCCTCCACTCAGAACAGGTCGAGGATGATTTCTTGTTCAACACACTCTCCTCCACCCACAGCTCCTACCAAAGCCTGCCTATGCTCCCTGGTATGCTCCGGCACGCAAAAGACATATTTAAGGAGCCGGTCAAAAGTAGGGCAATCACACCAAGGGTGGAAAAGAAGTATAAGCCGCCTCCTACGGACCCGGCTTTCATCACTACACAGCTGCCACCAGACTCTGTTGTTGTAGGAGCAGCTAGGAAAAGGGCCAACTCTCACACATCTGGAGATGCACCACCCCCAGATAAAGAAAGCCGCAAGTTCGATGCAGCTGGTAAAAGAGTCGCAGCACAAGCTGCAAACCAGTGGCGCATCGCGAACTCCCAGGCACTACTTGCGCGCTATGACAGAGCCCACTGGGACGAGATGCAACATCTCATTGAACATCTGCCCAAGGACTTCCAAAATAGGGCGAAACAAGTGGTTGAGGAGGGACAGACCATCTCCAACAACCAGATACGTTCCTCCATGGACGCTGCAGATACAGCTGCACGGACAATTAATACATCTGTAACTATCAGACGGCATGCATGGCTCCGAACGTCTGGATTTAAACCAGAGATTCAACAAGCAGTTCTCAATATGCCTTTTAATGAAAAAGAACTGTTCGGTCCAGAAGTGGACACAGCGATTGAGAAACTCAAAAAAGATACGGACACTGCCAAAGCCATGGGCGCACTCTACTCCCCGCAGAGCAGAGGGAATTACAGCACATTCCGTAAAACGCCCTTTCGAGGGGGGTTTCGGGGTCAAAGCACACAAGCCAGCACCTCACAAGCAACACCGTCCACTTACCAGGGACAGTATAGAGGAGGTTTTCGGGGACAATATAGAGGAGGGCAATTCCCTAGAAATAGAGGGAGATTTCAAAGCCCCAAAACCCCTACTACTAAACAATGACTCACATGTCACTCACCCCCTCCACACAACACCAGTGGGGGGAAGAATAGGTCATTATTACAAAGCATGGGAGGAAATCACTACAGACACTTGGGTTCTAGCAATTATCCAACATGGTTATTGCATAGAATTTCTACAATTCCCTCAAAACATACCACCAAAAGCACAAAATTTAACAACACACCATTCCAATCTCCTGGAGATAGAAGTGCAGGCACTATTGCAAAAGAATGCAATCGAATTAGTGCCAAACACACAAATAAACACAGGAGTTTATTCACTGTACTTTCTGATACCAAAGAAGGACAAAACGCTGAGACCAATCCTAGACTTCAGAGTAGTGAACACTTTCATCAAATCAGACCACTTCCACATGGTCACACTACAAGAAGTATTGCCATTGCTAAAACTACACGACTACATGGCAACTTTAGACCTCAAGGATGCTTATTTCCATATACCAATACACCCATCGCACAGGAAATACCTAAGGTTTGTATTCAAAGGAATACATTACCAATTCAAGGTACTGCCTTTCGGATTAACAACCGCACCAAGAGTCTTTACCAAATGTCTAGCGGTAGTCGCTGCACACATAAGAAGGCAGCAAATACATGTGTTCCCATATTTGGACGACTGGCTAATCAAGGCCCATTCGTTCATACAGTGCTCAAATCACACAAATCAGATCATACAAACCCTCTTCAAACTCGGGTTCACCGTCAATTTCACAAAATCCAAAATTCTGCCATGCAAGGTACAACAATACCTGGGAGCCATAATAGACACATCAAAGGGAGTAGCCACTCCAAGTCTACAAAGAATTCAAAATTTCAACACCATCATACAACGCATGTATCCAACACAAAAAATACAGGCAAAGATGGTATTACAACTCCTAGGCATGATGTCATCATGCATAGCCATTGTCCCAAACGCAAGACTGCACATGAGGCCCTTACAACAGTGCCTAGCATCACAGTGGTCTCAAGCACAGGGTCACCTTCTAGATCTGGTGTTAATAGACCGCCAAACTTACCTCTCGCTTCTGTGGTGGAACAACATAAATTTAAACAAGGGGCGGCCTTTCCAAGACCCAGTGCCACAATACGTAATAACAACAGATGCTTCCATGACAGGGTGGGGAGCACACCTCGATCAACACAGCATACAAGGACAATGGAACGTACATCAAACAAAACTGCATATCAATCACCTAGAACTTCTAGCAGTTTTTCAAGCACTAAAAGCTTTCCAACCAATAATAGTTCACAAATACATTCTCGTCAAAACAGACAACATGACAACAATGTATTATCTAAACAAGCAGGGAGGGACGCACTCCACGCAGTTAAGCCTGCTAGCACAAAAAATTTGGCATTGGGCAATTCACAACCAAATTCGCCTAATTGCACAGTTTATACCAGGGATACAAAATCAACTCGCAGACAATCTCTCTCGAGATCACCAACAGGTCCACGAATGGGAAATTCACCCCCAAATTCTGAACACTTATTTCAAACTCTGGGGAACACCTCAGATAGACTTGTTTGCGACAAGGGAGAACGCAAAATGCCAAAACTTCGCATCCAGGTACCCACACAAACAATCCCAAGGCAATGCCCTATGGATGAACTGGTCAGGGATATTTGCTTACGCTTTTCCTCCTCTCCCTCTCCTTCCTTACCTGGTAAACAAACTCAGTCAAAGCAAACTCAAACTCATATTGATAGCACCAACTTGGGCAAGGCAACCCTGGTACACAACGCTGCTAGACCTATCAGTGGTACCCTGCATCAAATTGCCCAACAGGCCAGATCTGTTGACACAGCACAACCAAAAGATCAGACACCCAGATCCAGCATCGCTGAATCTAGCAATCTGGCTCCTGAAATCCTAGAATTCGGGCACTTACAACTTACCCAAGAATGTATGGAAGTCATAAAACAAGCAAGAAAGCCATCCACCAGGCACTGCTATGCAAGTAAATGGAAGAGGTTTGTTTGCTACTGCCATATTAATCAAATACAACCATTACACACAACTCCAGAACATGTAGTGGGTTACTTGCTTCACTTACAAAAATCTAACCTAGCTTTCTCTTCCATTAAGATTCACCTTGCAGCAATATCTGCATACCTGCAGACTACCTATTCAACTTCCCTATATAAAATACCAGTCATTAAAGCATTCATGGAGGGCCTTAGGAGAATTATACCACCAAGAACACCACCTGTTCCTTCATGGAACCTAAATGTTGTCCTAACTAGACTTATGGGTCCACCTTTTGAACCCATGCACTCCTGCGACATACAGTTCCTAACCTGGAAGGTGGCATTTCTCATCGCCATTACTTCCCTGAGAAGAGTAAGCGAGATTCAGGCGTTTACTATACAGGAACCTTTTATACAACTACACAAAAATAAAGTCGTCCTAAGGACCAATCCTAAATTTTTGCCAAAGGTTATTTCACCGTTCCATCTAAATCAAACAGTGGAACTTCCAGTGTTCTTTCCACAGCCAGATACCGTAGCTGAAAGGGCACTACATACATTAGATGTCAAAAGAGCATTGATGTATTACATTGACAGAACAAAAAACATCAGAAAGACTAAACAACTCTTTATTGCATTTCAAAAACCTCATGCAGGAAACCCAATTTCAAAACAAGGTATAGCCAGATGGATAGTTAAATGCATCCAAATCTGCTACCTTAAAGCTAAACGACAGCTGCCCATTACACCAAGGGCACACTCAACCAGAAAGAAAGGTGCTACCATGGCCTTTCTAGGAAACATCCCAATGCAAGAAATATGTAAGGCAGCCACATGGTCTACGCCTCACACATTCACCAAGCACTACTGTGTAGACGTGTTATCCGCACAACAAGCCACAGTAGGTCAAGCCGTATTAAAAACATTATTTCAGACTACTTCCACTCCTACAGGCTGATCCACCGCTGTTGGGGAAATAACTGCTTACTAGTCTATGCAGAACATGCGTATCTACAGCGACAGATGCCATCGAACTGAAAATGTCACTTACCCAGTGTACATCTGTTCGTGGCATCAGTCGCTGTAGATTCGCATGTGCCCACCCGCCTCCCCGGGAGCCTGTAGCAGTTTGGAAGTTACCTTCAATTATTTATATATGTATCATCTCAACCTTAAATAGGTGCATACTTAGTCACTCCATTGCATGGGCACTATTACTACAATTCAACTCCTACCTCACCCTCTGCGGGGAAAAACAATCGAAGATGGAGTCGACGCCCATGCGCAATGGAGACAAAAGGAGGAGTCACTCGGTCCCGTGACTCCAAAGACTTCTTCGAAGAAAAACAACTTGTAACACTCCGGCCCAACACCAGATGGCGAGCTATTGCAGAACATGCGAATCTACAGCGACTGATGCCACGAACAGATGTACACTGGGTAAGTGACATTTTCAATCTATATCCTCCTAGTTTTCTTCCAGACAAAGTCCGCAAATCCAAAATCAATCTTCTCACTTGTTGTAAAACAATTACCAAGGGTACATCTCCCATATCATTCCTCGAATAGTCCTTGTTACCTTATAGCCATTCACATCTTTCTCCCATCATATCAATACCGCATTTCACTCGACATCCAAGATGCAAGCAGAATAATAAAAAGGAGGATGAAGAGAACAGTGAACACATGACTAAAGACCTTTTTATCATATTCCTAGTACTGGATGACTGTACTAAGTATCTTTTACCAGGTGGTTGCCCCACCTATAATGGTGAAATTGCATTTTGTCTTTGAGAGGGCTTCCACAAAATGTGATTTGCCCATTTCTACAGTAGTAATTGCATCCTGTAACATTACTCATATACTGGAAAAAAGGCTGCATAATAATTCAGTGTTCACAGAACCACCGCAAGTCAGACTTTCAACAGCTTCACATTGTCTTGCTAGAATTCTGGCATAGTATTGCAGTATGCTGCGTGATCAGGAAAGCAGCAAAATGAACCCTATTGTGAGAAGGATCGAGCATCTTTGCAATTTTTTTAGGGTTAAATTGTTGATGTCACTACAAATCTGTGGTACTTCTATGTTATGCTGCAACATCACACGTTTCTTAGACATGCTCCCAATGGAATGACTTGACAAGTTGGCTTCTCTTGCAGTTGTTGATGTCTAGTCTATACTAAGTCTAAATCGTTTTTCTGATAGATAGCTGTAACCTTAGAATCTACACTTTCTCAGATTCGATCTGGCCATTCTTCAAGCAACAACTCTGCTGACCGATAGGGATGCCATTGAACACTATTGGTACATTTCCCACCTCCAGTGACGATACAGGAAAGGCATTTAAGGTGTGGAGGTCCACGCCGAGCTTCCACAGGGTTTCCTGACTCCCACATTTGAAACACAACCGTGTGCAAAGAATATGTCTCAAACACAACCGGTTTTGAAGTGTGCCGCACCTGCACAGAGCAGATGTTGGTGACTCATCCATATGAAATTGTTGGGTGCTTGGGCTCAAAGCATAACTGACTTCTCTGATAAATTCCCTCTGCACACAGACCATCAAGTAATGCATAGCTGTATGTTGCTGAGCATAAGGAACTGGGTCATTTGAGGTCCAAGGGTCAATCACAGTCCTGGTTCAGGTCTCTGTCCTCAAGGACTTCGTCCACGACACACAATGACAAGAAGTCCAAACTGGTTTCTACTCCTGCTGCTCCCACCCTAGAAAGAAGTCACACAGTCTGTGTTCGAAAGGCCTGACTCTCACTGCATTGTACGATTCTGAACAGTTTAAATAGGAATTGATGTGTCCCCATGTTCCACAGATCATTGTCTACCCTGGAGCAGATTGACACCTTCAAAGAGGCAATTCGGTAGCTATTCTGGGTCTGTCTATTGTGCCTTTGGGCCACCTAGTTCAGGACCTCAACTCGGACTTCCATTAGTGGGCTCTGCCGTAAAGCCATCTGATACTGCTCAGTCTTTGCCTTGCTCTTTGCTTGTACCAGTCCGCACCTTTTGCTGCAGCCCACACTGGTTTCGCATCGGTCTCTGCTCCAGAGTCACTGATTGTAGTGATGAGTCAGCTAGATCTCATCCTGTCACACTATGAAATCACAAGGGTGCAACCCTACAGGTTTGAACATCTTCCTAGTGGTGCCTTTGCCTTAACGCCATTAATATTAAACCAGTGATTCCCAATCTTTTGACTTCTGCTCAAATATGTTCCTTACAACAAGAATGATGATGAGAAAGTGGACAGTTTGCATCCCCCCTCACTATGCTTATGCTGAACTGTATTTTAGACCTTCACTTGGATCCAGCCTTCATGACACCAGAGAGCCTGGTCGTTTAGACATCCACAGATATGGCAGATCCTGTTGCCTTTCCCGGTGCACCTCCTGATGGAGAATCTAAATGAATTGATACCCTTGTCAAGAGGGTTTTCTCCTTGGACAGTTTGGCTGTTAAGTCCTCTGTCTTTTGAGACTATACATACACATGCTCTAGGAGATGGCAAGCAAGATATTACCCCTCTTCCCAAGGAGTTTTGTAACATTTTGGCAGAATGTGCATAATGGTCAAGAAGTGGTCAACTATATCTTGTGGGCCATAATGGACACCATGCACTGTCGGCCGTGCCATCGACATCAGTGTTATTCTTTGACTCCATGCTTGGTTGCTTGCCTCTGAATTGTCTGGGGACTTTCAGCCATCCTTAATGGCCATGCAGAATGATAGCTTCAGGATTTTCAGAGAGATAGCAGACTCTCTCCTGGAGTGCTGTATGGATAGCCCAGCCACTGCCCGCTCACTGGGGTTACTTTTTCCTGTCTGCTAATTCTACCAGCCATACCAGAAGTTCAAAGGCCATTGTTGGTGCGTGGTCTACAGACCAAGGCAGTCATCCAAGCATATCTATCAATCTAGCTAATCCTTTTGTGGCTCCAAAGGCAGCTGTTGTCACAGAGGCAGTGGCCGTTATCCGAAGCAGCAGCCCTCCTCTTCAACTGCTGTGGGTGCTGCCAAGTTGCTTTTGTTCCTTTTATCATCATCTAGGGATGGAAGAAGGTAGAACTTGATTTTGTCTACTAAAGTGCACCTCCTCTTACTAGTGGGTCCTGCAGGTTGTCCAATTATATCTTTGCCTCGAAGTCAGCACCACCTTGTGTCATTCCTGTTCGTGGTCATGTGGCTGCAGACCACATCGCTATACTGATCAATGGAGTTCAGACATACCTTGCCAAAGCAGAGATAGAGTCCCTGAGGCAGGAAAGAGCAGAGGTTGCTGTGCCTGATGCTCCTAAGTGTCCAAAAAGGACTGAGGACAGAGGCTGATCTTAGACCTCAGATTTGTGAACAACTTCAGGAAGGGCAAGTTCAAGATGCTGACTTTAACCTATGTTCTGAATGAGGTCCTTCAGATTGCAGCACACATATTTCCATAATACTATAGTTTAGTCCTAGATATGTTTCCTCTGGTTTGCTGTGGGGTCAGAATGCTGAAAATTCACCGTCTTGCCCTTCGGTGTTGTCTGTCCTTCTCGTATTCACAAAGGTGATTTTGGTGGTTACAGACCACCTGCAGATGATAGCAGCATTTCATCCACTCAAGGGTTCTCCATTAAGAACCTTGTAAACCATCTATTGCCAATGCAGAGATTTCCCATTTTTTATCTGCGTCATTCTGGATATAGTAGCTTTGAAGGGCTTTCTTCCTCGTAACCAGTCTGGAACATTCAGGCCATGATACCAATGTTTCAGGCTCGTGCCTTGGTACCAGCCTGCATTGTTCTGAGGCTTCTTAGTATCCTAGCTTCATAGTCAGCCTTTGCCACATGCCCTGTGGCAGACGCAGGCTCTGCTATGGAATCTTTGCTTTCAGTGAGCTCAACACCGGATGCCTCGTGGATTTCTCCAGAGAGGCAACCCTGCACCTTCACTGGTGAGGGATTTTTGACAACCTGAAATGTGGCAGATGGATTCCTTGCCCCATACAGGGCTCATGGTGGTTACAGATATATCACCTTGTCTGCATTTCCATCCGGATGAGGTGGAAACCAGAGGTCTCTGGTCTTATGTGGACCAGAATCGCATCAACCTTCTGGAAATGCCTACTATCTGGATTGTCCTCAAATCTTTCCTGCTTAAAATCAAGGGTAATTCTTTTCAGGTTCAACAACACGATCACCATGTGGAAGTGCAAGAAGCACAACGGTGTGGTGGTCTATTGCACCTTGCATGGTAGCACTGGCTCTTTCTCAATGGACAGCCCTTCATTGGTTAGCCTTGATGGTCCGTCACATGAAGTGTTCTCCGCATAAGAGCAGACAAGCTCAGCAGGCGTTATTATGCTAACTACGAATGGAGTTTATATTTGCACTGTGAGGCGTGCCTTTGGTAGGTCTATTTGCTACTGCAGACAACACTCCGTCTCATGCATTTTGTATTCTACAGGGTTTCTCCAATGTTCACTCTAGGGGACGTGTTCCGTCAGTGAAGCTCTTCTGCTCATTTCTCGAGGCCCAGAAGAAAGTTGAGAGACTGCACTGAGCTCATCCTCATAGCCCCAGACTTGGCTTGGAGAGACTGATACTTTGAGCTGCTGAATCTAAGCATCTGTTCTGTAAGGCTACTTTTTTCAAAGGATCTGCTTTACCTACAACCAGGGCATTGTTCTACATCCTAAACTCCAAAATCTACACTTTCATCTGTGGAGATAAAGCTGAACTAACTTAGTGGATTTGATTTACATTTTTGGCCTGCTTAGGGAACGCATGCATTTACCCTTTTCAAGTTGTTTGATATTCTTCTCTTGGTTTTATTTCTGGCCTGGCAGAGTTTCGCTGTGGACACTGTTAAAGGTTACTCATTTGCACTTTCAACCTTTCTACATTCGCTTTATCAGCCCATGGTATTCAAGGCACCCATGTACAGTTATACCCTAAGATTGTTGGCTCTGACTACGGTCACCTTTGTTTCAATCAGTTTGTCAGTGATTTACAAGCTGTGTCTGCATCTGCCATGTACTACTTTCTTTATGGACAAATTAGTGCCTGGGTCGAAATCATCTTTTCAACCACATTTTCTCCCAAAGGTGGTGATGCTGTAACCATGCAGGGGTAGCTATCACACTCCCTCCTTTTTTGTTTCTACTACATCCCTCTAACAGGGAGAGATATCACTGGCTAGATCCTAAGCAGGCTCTTAGTTTCTGCATTGGTAGGACTATGGAGCACTGGTTGGACGACTATCTCTTTGAGTCACCAGTGTGAAGAAGCTACGGGCAGTTCAGAAGCAGACTTGTCTTGATTGAGAGTCCTGTATCATACCTTGCTACTCCTTGGCCACAAAGGAGCTTACCAAGGGGTGACACCACCAGGACGAAGGCTGTGATTAAGATCTTGGTTAGAGGTGTTCTTGTGTTGGACATCTGTCAGGCTGCAACATGGACTTCCTGCCGTACCTTTACCAGGCACCGCTCTCTTGATTTTTGGGTATACAGCGAGGGGCAAACTGCCTTTGCAGTCATATTGATTTTCTGTTATGAAGTCCGGTCCTCAGACCCGCTATCTTGTGCTGATAATGCTTTCATGTCACTTTAAAATGTGAGGAATCTGTGGTAGAAAACTCCATCAGAACGAAAGGTTGCTTGCTTTCGGTAACATCTTTCTTGTTTGCGGTGCTGCTTTCCTTCTGAACTATTTTTGGCTGTGTGGTGCCTCGTTTCATCTTCAGTAGAGGCCAGACGTCCGCACAAAATGTTTGGCCGCTGTATTGGCAAACATGTGAATGACACCACTTTCAGACCATCTTGATCCCTCGGACAGCTCTGTCCTCTTTCCCATAATTATTAAGGTAGGATAATCTTACTGGTGATGTGGCAGGATATAACTGTAATCTGTTGAGTGTTGAACATTGACCAAATTCAACATTCTCTAGAATATCACAAAAAATCTCCCGCCTCTTTAATTTCCAACCTATCTGTAAAGAACACTTCACTAAAGTTTGCTGGAAGAAATTCCTCACATGCTGCTAAAAGTGGGGATGAGTCCTTGTTTTAAAATCCCAGACAGGTAAGGATTTTCTTCTGAATACATTCACTAAAGTAAGTTGGGGGGGTTGGTGAACTGCCTTCATCCGAAGGTTTCAAAATAAACAATATACAGAACGTTCTACCATTCCTAGACAAAGTTGAATGGTCTTCCTTCAATATCCGGTCCATTTTTCCACAGCCTGCTGCATCACAGCCACTGTGAATGGTCAGCAAAACAAGTTAAAAGAGCTGTTAGATGTATTGCTGCATTGAAGTTGTAGCTCCACCACTTGAGAAAATACACACATTTGTCCATGCACTTACAGTTGGCTATTAAAGGCATCTTTGGTACGAGAGGCTGATCAATCAGTACTTCTGGAAAAGACCATGCAGTTACAGCATTAGTTAACTGGGAAATTACAGAGCACTCCTTTATCATTCATTCTACCATGCCACCTTCAAATTTTTTGCATCACACAAGAGATTGCTGTGGTGATTAATCGCAGAAATTGTGCCCCGTCTACCAAGTGGACTCTGACAACTTGTCACCAGTGGTAGTTAAATGACAAGCAACTGCAATGATTTTTAAAATATGGGTCCTCCACATCTACCTCACCTTGTAGTTCAACTGAGTTCTCAGCCTAGCTGCTAAAGACCTAGTTTTATTTTGGTGAGATCATCGTAATGTTCTTGCATTACTGAGTGTGCCTTATGTCACTGTTGATTAGAGCAGTGGTTCCTAACCTGTGGTCCGGGGATCCTTGGGGCTCCGCGAAGCCCGCTCCGGGCGTCTGTGACTGCTTAGAAAATTAAGTAATATTAACAGATTAGGTCCACAGCTTTCACTAATGACTTAGTGGGGGGTTCCTGGGTTCCAGTATTGATAAAATGAGGGTCCACAGAAGTTAAAAGGTTGGGAACCACTGGATTAGAGTATGGTGAGAGTGTTTGTAATTCATAATCGGACTCCATTTCTTTACTTCTTCGGATGTAAGGTGTGGCTTTCTAAGATCAATAAACAAACATATCGCCCCACGAGGTGACCTAAACTGAAAAGCATGCCACCTGGAAAGCTTGCAGACATCGAAATAGTTTTTGGTGGTAGCTGAGTACTTTCAGGCCCCTTCTGAAGCAAAGGAGCTTGGGTCCTAAGATGTCCCAAAAGACAGTTCCATCTTTTTTCAGTGGTGGCAGACAAAGCTCGGGGACCTGAGGATATGTGTTGCACATGAAGGACCACCAAAATGCTTTATTTCTGCATCTCTGTGAGCATTGACTGATACCACTTGAAACGGCCTCCAAAAGCTGTCCATGTTGTAGAGTACAAAGATTTACGTATCAGACATGAGGACTGGGGGCCTGTTCAGGGAAATCGGGGCTTGTGAAACTTTGTTAGATGGCATGTGTGGCTGTAGATACACATGCTAGCATACTCCTGCCCTCTTGTGTGGGGTCCAGAGTGCTGCAAGTCGTTTTTCTTAGTGTTCTGAGTCACGGCATCAAGTGACTCCTCTTGGTGATGCACATGGGCATCGACTCCTTTGCTAGATTGTTTTCTCTTTAACGTCTGGTTCGGACGTGTGTTTTGGCTCCTTCTTTTGACTCGTTCTGGTTCAAAATCTTTCCTCTATCCTACCCTCTTTCAACAGTATTGTTTCCGCTCACACTTTTCCTCTTTGGCACTCACTTCAAATAGTTAGTCTTGGCATCGACCACGCCCCCTTTGGGGTGTCCCTGCCTAACTCTCAGGCCTACCTTACCATTCATTTTCAGCTCAGATGCCACGCTAAATTTTCCCCACTGATCAATATCTGGTGTGTAACTTGTGCCTCTTCTCCCAGTCATCAAGAAGCTACCTTTGATGCCTGCAGATCATTCTGATCGAAGACGACGCTTCATAGCCAAAGGGCACGTTGATTTGGAAATGGTGCACAAGACTCCGGCCGACACCCCGGACATCTTTGGGGAGGAACACGCGCAGGAGGAACCTGCATGGGAAGGGAAGGCCCCTTTCCATCCAGGACTCCAACTCGACGTCCAGTCTGACATCGTGAGCCACAAAGATCACCTCAGCGCAACCTGCGAGTACCATGACCTCTCCTACCTACCCCAAGACTCTTAAGTGGCCCCTTCTAGAGACCGCCAGTCTGCCACTGCCATGGGCGGAACTGAAAAACTGCTTCTGTTTTAGCACTGTAGACATCAGCCAAGATAACTCCAGCCAGTCTTCTGCTACCCCTTCTCCTGTGGAACCTACATTGGAGACCATGGGCGCTCATCATCACCAACTTCAAATTCAGGATGGTGCAGGATGCATAATTGCTTCACCTCCTGTACTTTTGAAGAGGAAGCTTTGGGCACTCCTCCACCGCAGAAGAAAAAAAACAAGGACAAGGCCACCAGTCCACCTCGTAGGCCTTCTCCACAATCTCTTCCTATACCTTCTCCACTTTCCTCCCCTCCTCATTCTCCCACCTCATCTACACCCAGAGATTACACTCCTCGGGGATCCCCTTCATTTACTGAGGGAGATTTGGGTGGGCCACAACATAAACCAGATCCCTGGGATACTTATGATCCTTACCTATCCCCTTCAACAACCCAGGCATCTACCCTGCATGCCCCTCACCACCAGAGAACACTACTTCCTGCCAACAAGTAGTGGCCCAAGCAGTTGAATTCCATAATGTAGTTACATAAGAACCCTATCAAGCAGGGGTTCCTGTACGACTCACTTACCTCCACTCACTGGGATTTTCAGTTCCTCCCAAGGTCCCTCCCCATGCTTCATCTCGCTGCCGAAATTGTTAAGGAACCTGTGGGCTCTAGCAGCCAGTAATTGGCGTATCGCCAACTCGCAAGCATTGTTGACTAGATATGGCCATGCTCACTTGGATGAAATGGAGGCGTTCCTCAATTTCCTACCAGATGAGCACCGGAAAAGAGGGCAACAAATAGCTGCCATGAGGCAGACAGTTTCGAACAGCTCATTTAATTGTGCTTTGGATGCTGCTGACACAGCTGCACACAGCATTAATACTAGTGTCCTTCTCCAGAAACACACTTGGTTCTGCTGCTCTGGTTTCAAACCAAAGGTTCAGCAAGTAGTCCTTAATATGTCATTTGACAAGGAACCCCTTTATGGGTCTCAAGTGGACACTACCCTTGAAAAGCTCAAGAAAAACACACACCACCCACCCCATACCCCACACCCCACACCCCCAAGGCAATGGGTGCCCTCCAATCTCCTACACAGAGGGGCACTTTTCATTGCCCCGGTTTTAAAGGCTCCTTCAAAACCATATCCTCCTGAGGCGTCTGCATCACACTCCAGACAGCCTCAAGCCTCCTACTCTAGGGGTTTCTATAGAGGTTCCTTTAGAGGCAATAATAACAAAGGACGAGGTAAGGGCACCGGCTTCCGAGGCCCTTACTCCACTGCTAAGCAGTGACTACCTCCCTGCCCCTCCCTTGCTCACTCCACACCTGTCAGGGAAGGATGCAAACTTTCTTTTGCACTGGGTCAATATCACCATGGGCTAATGGGTCCTCTTCATTATCCAACATGGTTTTTGTCTGGAGTTCATCACAACTCCTCCCAATATTCCCCCTCGCACACGCATGCACACACTGTTTCTCTCAGAAACACCTTACCCTTCTCAAACAAGAGGTCCAGTCCCTTCTTCTCAGAGCCAATAAATCCTGTTCTGCTACAATACCAAAGGTCAGGAGTATACACCCTACACTTCCTAATTCCCAAAAAAGACAGTTCTCTCAGGCCTATTCTCGATCTTAGACCGCTAAACCAATATATCCTGTCAGAACACTTTCACATGGTTAGTCTTCAAGATGTTATTCCACTTCTGCAGCAAGGTGACTTTGACAGCTCTAGATCTAAAAGATGCCTACTTTCATATTCCCATACAAGTTTGGGGTCACTACCGCTCCCAGAGACCTTACAAAGTGTTTAGCAGTGGTTGCCGCACACCTCAGAAAGCAGAACATCCATGTGTTCCCTTATCTAGACAACTGGCTCATAAAAGCCAGTATCTTACAACAGTGCCAATATTACACCCAGTTGACCGTGGATCTCCTACACACACTGGGTTTCACTCAGAACTTCTCCAAGTCCCTCCTTCAACATCTTATGGCACAGCTGTATCTAGGAGCCATTCTTAATGCAGAGTTGGGGTTAACATACCCCAACCCAGCCTGTTTGAGTTTACAGTCTCTTCTCCCTCCTGATTCAGGAGAATCATACGTACAGTCAGGACCATTATGCGACTGTTGGGGGTGATGATGTCTTGCATTGCCATAGTTCCCCATGCCAGACTACACATGCGCCCCCTAACGCAGTGTTTGTCTCGTCAGTGGTCTCGGTCACAGAGTCACCTGGATGATCTAGTGTTGTTGGACAACCATAATCACAGTTATCCGCAATGGTGGAACACCACCCACCTGTTGAAAGGGTGGCCTTTTCTGAAACCTGTGTCTCAGGTCATTCTGACCACAGATGGATCACTGACAGGTTAGGGCACTCACCTTCAAGACCTCACAGTACAGGGCCTCTGGGATCTCAGTCACTAATCTGTGCGCATCAATTACGTCGAGCTTCAGGCAGTGTTTTTCTTCATCACCTTTCTCACAAGTTTGTCTTAGTCTACACGAGCAACATGACAGCCATGTATTATCTGCAAAAACAGGGAGGGACACCGTTGTCCCTATTGTCACAACTCTCTCAGATAATATGGAAGTGAGCTCTCCACCACCACATCCACCTGGTGGCAGGATATCTCCCAGGGAAGGACAATGACTTTGCAGACCTGTTCAGCAGGATGTAGCCGTGAGTCCACAAATGAATACTCTACCCACAAGCACTTCAACCATACTTTGCAAAGTGGGGAGCTCCTCATATAGACCTTTTCGCCACAGCAGAAAACGCAAAATGCCCACGCTTCATCTCCGGGTACCCACACCCTCTATCCAAGGTCAACGCTCTATGGATGACCTGATTAGGGATATTTGCTTAGGCTTTTCCACCTCTCCCTCTCATTCCATTTCTGGTTCGAAGGATCAAGCAAACATCTCACCATGATCCTTGTAGCTCGCACTTGGGCACATCAGCCGTGGTTCAGCACACTTCTAGACATACCAGTAGTGTCCCACGATAAGCTTCCCCAAAGGCCTGACCACCTTCTCACTCAAAATAAAGGGCAAATCAGACAACCAGACCTCAAGTCACTCAACCTTGCGCTATGGCTCCTGGGGTCATAGTTTGGTTTCTTAGGATTGCCTGTGGAATGTATGGACCTTCTTGGGGAAGACCGTAAACCCACAACTAGAGCCTGTTAGGCTGCAAAATAGAAATGTTTTGTTTTCTTGTCAACCCAAGCTTATTGACCCCACGAATGTTACTGTTCAAGAGATCATTTTGTTTTTTGCTCCATTTGCAGGAAGCAAATCTAGCTTATCCTTCCATTCGCCTACATCTTGCATACATAGCTGCATATCTAGAGAACAGACAACCTATTTCTTTGTTCAGAAACCCAGTGATTAAGACTTTCATGGACGGCTTTAAAAGGGTCATTCCACCCAGGATACGCCCTGCACCATCCTGGAACCTTAACATTGTGCTCACCAGACCCTTGGGGTGTCCTTTTGAGCCGCTTCATTTATGTCCTCTTGAATACCTTCCTTGGAAGGTAGCTTTCTTAGTTGCCATCACGTCACTTGGGCGTTACAGTGAGCTCCAGGCACTAACCTTAGAAGAACCTTTTTTCCCAGATTGATAGAGACAAGGTAGTCCTTCGCACAACTGAAGTTCCTTCCTAAAGTGGTTTCACAATTCCATATAAACCAATCCATTGAGATTCCAGCCTTCTTTCCCCAACCTGACTCTGTTGCAGAAAGAGCTTTCCACACTCTAAATGTAGAGCACTCTTGTTATACATTGATGGAATCAAAGAGTTTAGGAAAACTAAACCGCTCTTTGTAGCTTTTTCACTACCTCACAAAGGCAGTCCAATATCCAAAACTGGCATAGCTAGATGGATAGTTAAATGTATACATACTTGTTATGCTTAAGCAAAGACCGTTACCTGTTACCCCTAGAATACATTCTACTAGGCAAAAAGGTGCCAATACGGCCTTTCTTGGAAATATCCCTATAGCTGACATTTCTAAGGCTGCTACATGGACTACACCCACACATTCACAAAACAAACCCGTGTGTATGTGCTAGCACGTCAGCAAGCCAATGTAGGTCAAGCAGTGATACAACCACTTTTCAGGTCAACTGCAACTCTCTCAGGCTATGCACCGCTTTTATAGAGGGACTGCTTTACAGTCCATGCAGAGCATGCGTATCTACAGCCACACATTATTGAACGGCAAATGTTATTAACCAGTAAGCTTCTGTTCGTGGCAAATGGTGCTGTAGATGCACATGCACCCTGCTTCCTCGGGCACCCGTGCCCATTTCAGTTACATTATATTCGTACATATTTAGTTACATTTGCATGGCCCTCTTTCACTATAGTTTTCTTACACTTTTCTCACATGCCTGCTGGAGAACAATCTAACAAAGGAGTTGCTACTCATGCGCACTATCATTAATATGAGGAGTCACTCAGTCCCATGACTCAGAACATTTCTTCGAAGAAAAACAAATTGCACCACTCCGGACCCAACACTAGATGGCAGGAGTATGCAGAGCATGTGAATCTACAGCACTAATTGCCACGGTCACATGCTTACTGGGTAAGTGACATTTTTCCTTTAAACTCAAAGCTAGCTTTGCTGCATTATTTGCTAAAATCTGTAGTAAGTATTCCAGAAGATCAAGATAAATTGCAGTGCAATAGCCTAGTCTGATGTAACTGTATGTACTTTGGGTGGAAAATCTGAAAGGCATAGCAACCGTTTTAAATTTTGCAGTCTTGATCAGTGCTGCAAGTGAAAGATCAATTTCTAGACCTTTCACACATGGAACTCGTGCTGGCTTTGGGGCCTAGCAGATTAGGCCAAAAGAAGCTATTCCAAAAATAAGTTGTTTTAAGGGACAGACTTTGTTTTATTTACATTACGTTTAAGGCGCTGTTCTGCATTCTTTTTATTAACTTGGGAGGCAGTTTGAGAATTGATGTGCCCTAGCCACAGAATCCTTTTCTATTTTAGTATAATTTTGGGGTCATTAGCATTCGTGTAGACCTCCAACATGGGAGTGAATCAACTTTGCCAATAGAGCCATGTAAACATTAAATAAAAGTGGGGATAAGACTGATTCCTGAAAAACTCCATAACTTATTGAATGAGTTGAATATGAAAACTGTCACTTGTTTACCACAAAGTACCTCTAACAAAAAAATCACAACCCATTATCATGCAAAGCACTTGATACCAAAGGTCTTTAAGTGGTCCTTTAGAATCTGATTGTTCACAGTATCCAAGGCTGCAGCCAAGTCTAGTAGCACTAGCATCCAAGGTATATTGTCTGCTAGTCTTTGCAGATCATCTCGCACAGCCTCTATCACTGTCTCCGTTCTGCCACTTGATTTAAAACCGACCTGCAGAGGGTGTAATAATGAAATAATTTCTGCAGAGTTTGAGAGTTGTAGAGGGAGTGCTCTTTCCAACCTTTTTGCCAGAAAAGA
Organism: Pleurodeles waltl; assembly: GCF_031143425.1. Lineage (NCBI taxonomy): Eukaryota > Metazoa > Chordata > Amphibia > Caudata > Salamandridae > Pleurodeles > Pleurodeles waltl. The sequence continues at coordinate 1,541,185,757 of NC_090445.1, forward strand.
CAGATCTTGGTTGATTGTTGGATGAGTCCACTGTTATGTATTGACTGTTACTTCAGTAAAGGATTTTAACTGTTCAGGTGCAGCTGAGCTTTCCTTTGGTGTGCCCTCTGCACAGTTGTGCTGTGGTCTGCTTTAAGTAGGCCACCATCTCTTAAACAACTAGTGTGCTAACCAAAATGGCAAATCGCTAAATAGAGGAATAATGACCTTAAAAAGAGCAAAACGCATGATAGCCTAGCGGGAACACCTTCTCCCATCCTATATCAGACTAACACCCAGAACAATGTGCAAAATGCAGGAAGGAACAATCATAAAACCCTCAGCAAAACTGTGTGGTAACCTTCTTAGGTAATGATCCAGTTTCTTTATGCCAAGATGCAGCTTGGTCGTGGGTTTTTCTTTCCACAGCATCTGTTTTTGAGAGATTTCATTTTTACATCCAACTATCTGCTGCAATACAGTAAGCTCAGAACGCGCAAGGTTAGATGGGTCCTCCGTTTTAAAAATAATCAGGGTGTTGTCTGCGTAGTTATAACAGTTACGTGTAAAAGATTCGATAAGCTCAAGAAGTTTGGTTAAGCATATGTAGAAATGAAGTAGGGTGGTTGGTGCTGAAAATGATTGAGCTTAGCAGAACACCTACATTTTGCAAGGAAGATATTGATGGGATTGGAGGCAGTGACACGATTTGTGTTATATTTGTATGGCAGAACTGAATCCTTTTTTTAGTTTTGTGCCCTGTGTTCCAGTGTCAGTCAGACTTTGAAGTCGAGATTGGAAGTCCCCTATATCAAAGCTGCTGAGAGAGCAATTACGAGGGATGCAGTCACTCAGTTGGAGTCCACGGTTTTCCCAAATTCATCCCAGCTTTCAATTAATGCAGATTCAGTGCCTCTGGCAGGTCGGAAACATGACTGTTTTGGGGAGGAACCTTTTTTTTTTTTTTTACTCAAGGAAATCTGCTATCTGAATTTTGTTTTTGTTTTTTGTTTTTTTGTTAATGATTTACCAGAAATGGTCCATTCGATATCGGTCTGTGGTATGTAGGATCCATTTGGCTCCAATCCTTCCTTTCTTCTTCCTTTATGATTGGCTTGATCTAGGATGTTTTTAAATCGTTTGAGTATGCTCCTGCTGCGTTATAGAATGTGCTAACAGGCTTATTATCTGATTCTTTTTCTCCCGTATGACTAAAAAACGTTTTTTCAAAGTGTATCCACATTTTGTACTACTCTTGTAACTTCTAGAATTTCACGCATTAAAATTAAACGAACAAATGGCATTGACATATTTGTTCCAGGTAAATTCTGGACTAACAATTTGAGTGCAGCTAGCTCAGGCATGTGCCTTCGATATTACAGAGCTCCCGAGGTTCCCAGGTTCCTAACCTCCCGAAGCGTCTAGAGCTGCGGGCGCACAGACAACCTCAAAATGTGTGTCTGGAAGTGCAAAGAGTTTTTTACTTTCGTTCACATTCTTCAGTTTTCATTCCTAGTTGTTCAAGCCTTATGAACAGCATCCCCTGACAGCCAGGGCTCAATTAGCAGCCGCAGTTTAAAATGTTGGGGTTGACCAACACAGTCTTCTTTTCCTTCCCCACATATTTGATCAATTAATTTGTAGAAGACCAGTTTAGAATGTCTCCACCAGTTGCCAAACTCGCTATCACATGGGAGCTCAACAAAGTCCAAGCTGTGCTGATAATGCTGCCTTTTCAGTCAGTTGACACTGCTCATGAAATCGACAAATTATTACCTTTCTGGGTGTATGTGTGATCTAACAACCTATTTGGGAAAGTATTTATGTATTAAATGGTGTATTAAGGTTTCTTTGGAGAGGACAAAAGCATTTTGCATGTCGTGCCAGTTGTTTGTAGATTTCGATAATCCTAACTAAGTCCAGTCTTTAATAGGGAATAGCTTGCTGAGTTAGGGCTGTATTAATCTCTGTCACACTGGAAGACCTCTTTGTGAGGCATTAGGAGCATGTGCTACCAGTAGATGCTTCCAGGACCCCATTCGCTAGAACTATTATTAGAGAAAAACGCATGAAGCAGTTTGGAGATTGTCATGCCGTCATATGACACATTTATGTGAATGTGTGAAAGATAGAACACTGGAGAAGAAAAAACTGGTATCTTTCATTGATTCACCTGACCGCCATAATTTGTTAGAGAATGCATCAGAATCCCACAGTTGTGAAACATTGCAATTTTCAAAGCTTTTCATGTTTTAATCCCAGCAGGACTGAAACCTACCTGGTGAGGTGTATAAGCAGATGAATCTTTTAGGGCTACCACCACTTAAAAGCTGCAGTCATTAGTATTTTTTTCCCCATTGGCCATGCTTAGGAGTCATCATCGGGTTTATTAGATTCCATATAGCACACGAAAGTTACCCTTGATTGGTGCATTGACAAGCAAATACAATTTTTGCAAACGTGCACTAATAGGTTGAAAGTGAATCCAGGACTTTCTCCCTGATTTGTAACTTTGAGCTGAAGGGGGCCTGAGTCTTAACCATTTTACAGCTCTGTAATAGGACTCCAATGTGGGCTGTACTCTTCGTGTTTTTGCTAGAGAAGAAGACGTACCCCGGAGATGTCCTGCTCACAGTAGTGACCTGCTTTGACATAGACAACAGTTTTTTCATCTCCACTGCTTTGCTTATAAGAATCTTAATGTTCCTTAACACAACGTTGGGATAGAATTAGGAATTTGCAAAGCTACAGTGAAATCCATTTTAATTGCTGATTAATAGTCATAGCACATTTGAGTTTTTGGTTAATTGTTTGAAATCTATAAATCACAATAACGATATTGGGGATTTTCATTTCCCCCTTGTTTGCAGATTGCGCCGGATCGATGTCTTTGCCTTCTTCCTCTGGGTCCTAGTGACAGGGCTGCACCTCACTGAGCCCTACCTGCAGCCCGATAATCTTGCCTGGATGGACACCTTCAAATTGGGCGCCATATCTCTTTGCTGTTTGGTCAGTTTTGCAGCAGCTGTTGCCACCCGGAAGCCTGAAGGACAGCGAAGGGGCCGGCCACGAAGGTCAGAGCAGTGACCGCAGCGAGGATTCCTCAGCGCACTTGTTTCCTGAACTTTCATGATATGATGGCTCTTTCCCTTCTCTCCACCTCCCCCTCACACGCTCATCTCATTTTATCAAGCTTTCCTCATCTTCTATGAACCTCTTGCTTTTCCTTAAAAGCATGGTTCTTCCTCATCCTATAACTTTCAAATCGCGCTGACCCTTGAGATGCCTGTCCATGACGTGGGAAGAACGGGACTGTGCGTGTATGAATAAGCAACGCTTTTGTTCAGGGGCAGTTTCCAGAATGGTGCTCGCAATGAGTGTTTATGTTGCTTTAATGATTTTTTGCCAAAGCTGCTTTTCAGGTGCTTCCATCTGAATGCATGTGAGAATCAAACTGGGAGGATGAAGGTACTTTCACTTGTACTTGCTGTACATGTAATGAGCAAGAATTGGGTTGTCATCTCTTGAGATCTAACCTGAGTTCAAATTGTTGGGATAACCCTACCTTGAACAGTACCCGGACCAAGAGCTGGTTGGTCGGTCTGTCTGGTCATGGCTTTAGCAGAAATGATGAGGTCAGTGTATGTTTGTGTGTGCAGTTACTTAACCTCCTAGGTCAGTGCTCTGCAGACAACAATATTGCTTCATATTGTAGTCTTCCTTGTATTGAGCATTTAAAAAAAAAAAAAATTGTCCATTGACAAACACACTTCTTTTATTCAAAATTCTCTTCTTTGGGACAATGTTTTATCTCCATTTGTAGCAGAATATTATAAACCTCTTTAGCATGAGTTTGGTATAAGTAAATCATCGGGGGTGGTCTCCATTAGTGGAGTAGCAGCTTTGTCAGCTGCTATTCCACTTTTAATTGTTTCCTTTCCCTTGGGTTTCCTGTGCAGAGCCACCATCCTGTAGTTCAGTAGAAATTAGCCTTCAAATTGAACCTGTACTTGTACTATGTTGGAAAAATGAGGCTTGGTTATTAGCACTTGGCACTGATGTCTGAGAACATTGAAGGTTCTGGGATTACAATTGCTATGATACTTGGGTTCTGAAATGAGCATTATTTAGTCATTTGTTTATACTGTTGCTCCTTCACTGCTACTATTCATGCCTCCACATTTCTGTACAGCTATTGTACCATCTGTCTGTAAGACTACCACTGAGGAGCATGTTGTCCTGCTTATACAAGGTCTGTGGGCTGATTGTCTGGACTGCAGAGTTACATGGTCCCCAAGCACAACCGGTTTCTCACAAAGATAACTTGATGTTTGGGGTCCAAACTCCCCGGTTCTAACACAAGACAGTTTTGTAATGTCAGGCTGAAGTGGTAGGCGTGGCTTGTGTTAGATGTGTCAAAACAAATATCTGGTGTGAGTATCATGTATTGGTTTGCAAGGAATTGAATGGAATTAGAAGAGCCAGTACCCCACAGGAAAGTGCTGCTGTTTCTGACTGCAGGCATGGATCTTATCTGGAAGAAAGAGGTAATCACACATTTCTTACATTTTCTCTTACTGTCCGATGTTGAGCATTCTCCAAGAATATCCTACTTTGTTAATTAATCCACCAATGCTGAGTACGGTTTCATTCACATGTACACCTACCTTACTTTTAACTGCGTTGCTGCGCCAGACTTTGGTCTCTCTGACCACCGTATCCCTGATAAGCAGTGTGTCATGGAGGGAGTGACCTTCAAACACAAACCCGGCCTTCGATGCTACGCTTTAGGCAGTTCCTGCACATGGGTTGTTAACTGTTGTCTATGATGGACTCTTGTCTTGTTTGCATCTTCATTTCTCAAGATGTGTTACTGCACCTCTGCACTTGTTTCACTCACATTGGTAATAGGGCAAAGACCGTACTGGGTGCTTGACTATACATTCTCAAATGTATTGATCTTTTTAATTATAATTTACACATGCCTTTGCACCGCGTTCAGCATATTTGGCCAATATTAGATGCGTCTTCAGTTACATGATTTTGTGAAAGCTGTGAAGGTGCAGACTGAAAGGCTTACTGAAGTAAGCATGCAACAGCAAGTGTTAGTTCTATTGTATTCCTGTGCTGGACAATGCAGGGAATTATCTGCTGCTTGACACTTTGGACACATTGTCATCTGTTTATGCTTTCAATCTGTTTGTGAAAGGTGTTTGTATCCGAGTAGCTCTTGCTTTAGTCCCTTCGTATTATTATAATCCTAATTAATTAACCCCTTGCATGTGTAGTTGGTAGTCTGTCCCACATTCCCCTTTTACTTCTTGATTCCATACTTCACCACTCCTTCACCTGCTAGGACCTGAATTGTGCCAAATCCACCCTCGTTATGAAATGGTACTTTTTATTGTGGATGTTTTTTTATGCTATGTTTTTATTACTACAAAATGTATCACTGACAGTGGGCACTGACTAAGTAGAATAGGGTGTCTACCGTTTTATAATTCACTGATAATGTGGCACGGGCTGGAACTAAATACTGTGAGTTTTTAAGTGCCTGGGTACAATTCTGGGTTGTGAGCACTGATCTGCTTTGGTACCATCCTGTCCCAGCTCAGTATTTGGTCCCAGTTGTATTTATTTTTGCTATTACTCATAATTATAATTATTATTATTAATATTATTATCACTATTATTATTTTGATTATTACTTCTTGCTGTGGGACAGTACACGGTTCGATATGCACCCCCGGGATACAAGAGGTGTGTCCGTTTAAGCCTGGAGAGGCAATAAGCCCTTTTCCTTATTTCGTCCTCTGGCCACTCAACTCTTTCTTGATCGTTTAAAACAGTTGCTTAAATGATAAGCAAATCCATCTTTTCTTCACTCACTATGTGGGACTTGTTAAGACTGATAACATTTTATCAGTGGCAAACAAGGGTTTTCTGATTAGCTTCATCAAGTATAGAACATTTATAGTATTCTATCCGAGTACAAAGTGTTGTGAATTTGAGATCGGGTATGCTGAAGTTATTTTTAAGCAGCAGATTTATTCCATCGTTGCAATATAGATGGTGTGTGATACACCAGTCATGCCTAGATATTAGTTGCAATATGCCAGGTACCGATACAGCATTTATTGAGTGACATTTTGGTAGCATGAATTAGTCCTAGCAGGCACTGGTGTAGTTTTGCATGTTTCCCCCATGCATCAGGCTGCCTATATCAACCACAGACTCCCATTATGTATTAATTTCTGCAGCCTCCTTAAGTTCTTAACTTTGAGAAAATTCTGGGAAAGCGGTTTGATCCTGGTTTTAGCACACTCATGTTGGGGCTCTAAAAAAAGAAGAATCTACGTACCTTCTTGTTCTCCCTTTCCTCATCTGGTTTCTTGGCGGGGATAGGGAGATAGGAATTCCTTCTTTGTGAGCTGATCGAACACTAAGCTAGAGAGTGGTGCCAGGAACCGTGTACTGTCCTGCATGTGCAGTTGTGTTGTGTGGTCTAGATTTGTAAACCACTGTGAAATTTTCTTTTATTTAATATAATCATTGTAAATGCTGCTATTTGTGGCAGCTGTTTAATGTTTTAAATAAATGACATCTAAACTTTGAATATCTGACTCCACGTCCAGTACTTTAGAAGAATTTACTGATTGATCACGAGGCCGCCTCTTTCATTCAGTGCTGCTTGGACCACTTTGGTGGTGACACCGTTTAATTTTTCCTAGAAAAGGTAAGGGATATTTTAGATAAAGATATGATTTAGAATTGTTGTTCAGTTCAGATATTTTGCGTTTTTAGGCTGGCCCAGCACAGAGAGGATAGTGGGATTGATCTTCTACTCTCTGACTACTCAATCTGATGAAGACTTCTAGCTGCTGTTTCCTTGCCTTTAGAATTTTCTGTGGTGTCAGTGGATGTGGAAAGTCTTGAGCAGTACCTCTGCACACTGGTAGTTGGAGGTCGATCAGGTCAGCGTTGTATGCTCTAAAATTGGCATACCCGGTGCCTATATAGGTGCCACCCTTGCACACTGACATCAGTTCTGTTCCATACCAGCAGCGCAGGTCCAGAGACGGGTACCTCAGTCCTTCTTTTTTTTTTTTTTAACACGTTTTTCCGAACTTTTTTAAGCTTGTCTCACGATTTGCTTAGGGTTGTTCTCTAGGAAACCTGTGGGATTTAAACCCTCTGGTTCTGGTTACAGAACGATGTATGACAGATGCCCTCATCTGGTTTGCCTCTGGAGCTGTGCCACGACTCCAAGACCTCTGAAGATTTGTCTGTCCATGAATCATAAGGCACTTCAGGAGTGGTCCGTGAAGCTCCTGCTCTCCCAACGCCACTCAACTCGTGACACTCGAGTTCCAGGCTAACTTGCAGAGCCATTCCCTACACTCGTCACCATGCTCAATCGGGGTAGTGAAAGTTGCACAAAAAATCAAACCAGCCGAAGACTAGTCCAAGACTTATGAGGAGGTGCAGGAATGATGTCAGAAATCTCGACGTGTCTGCTGCGGAGTCTGAGTCTGGATCTGCTCCGCACCTCCCATAATTTCCCAGAGCCACTTCTGCCAAATTAAGAGTTCTGTGAGGCCTTGCACCTTATACTTGGCTGGTCTGACATCTCTGGTGTGCCTTTGGGCTCCATGGGTGCATCAGTGCCCCCACTAGATTCCTGCAGACTGGTCTGACCTCAGCACCAGTTGGGCTCTTTGAGTCAGGTTCTGCATCCGGATTGGCTCTGATCACGAGAAAAGCGCCCTTCCTTGTAGCCTGTTCTACCTGACTCTGATATAGAACTAGACCTGAATTGGAGCTGGGGACCTTTTTATTTTTATTTTTTTGTGATAGATCTTGTGAGGTGTATGATTGGGAAGGATCTGAGGTTCCCTATGGCTACCCTAACCCCTTAGAAGAGCTGGAGGATAACTGGTATGAGAAACTGGCAAATGGCAGTAGTTTGGATAACATTCCAAACACTGGCTTAGTCTCTCCTCCTAGTGTGGCTATAAAGAAAGGGGCTTCTTTTGCCATGGAGGGGAGGACGACGGCTGAGGTCTTGACCTTACAATGCAGTTGGTGGCAGTCAAGACTAATGTCTTGAGGTGCTTCAGCCAGGAGTCATCCACACAGAACCTCTCCTCCCTTTTAATGAAGACCTTACAGATGCCCTGCCCTGGTTCTAGGGCAATTCCTCACCCAGCACTCCACCCGGAGAGCTTGGTCCTTCAGGCCTGCACCGCCATAGTCAACCCTGGTGTGCTCCTTACCACACACTGGATAGGGAATCCAAGAAGTTGGATACCTTTTGATAACAGTATGCTCCCTTCCGCCAGCCTTGCACTGTGGTCAGTGAACACTACGTGTCTCTTGGGGGGATACACCACCTGCCCCCACCCCCCATTGCCACAGACTCCAAACCTCTTTAGGTTGCTCTCCATCTCAGGCAACCAGTAGGCGGCAGGATCCAATCCGACCATATGCCCTACTGGCAGTCCACAACATCAGACAAATGGGTGTTTTAAACTGTTCCGCTGGGTTACACCCTCCCATTTACAAAAACTCGTCTGGCTCACAGAGGACCACCTCTCTCTGCTCCTTCAGGAAGAGCAGGCTCTTTTGGTCAGAGAACCCATTGTTAGGGTGCCAGCATCAAAAGTAGGTTGTAGTTGCTTTCTGCTACTTTCTGGTGCCCAAGAAGGACTGAGACCTCTGCCCCATTTTTGACCTGCACCCTCAACTTTCTGAAGGAGAAATTCAAGATACTTGGATAGGGTGTGCCCTGGACCCTGGATACTGAATGATATTCAGGCCATGATTCCTATGTTTCAGCCTCTCTGCTGGGTTTTGGTGAGACTGAGAGACTTCTGGGTCTCGTGGCCTCCTACACCCGGCTGGTAATACATGCTTACTGTCAAATGAGGGTTCTGCAGTGGGACCTAAAGACAGAGTGGGCGCTGCACCAGGGGAATCGCTTCAATCTAGTCCCGATATTAGAGGGAACTACAAAAGCTCTGTAGTGGTAGCTGACGAACCGCGGTTGTGTTAGCAGTAGACCCCTCTCGTTTCCCCACCCAAAGCTGACACTAGTGTCAGATGTCACTCCTTGGGGTGGGGCAACTATCTGGGAGAGGTGGAGCTCAGAGGACTCTGATTTCTGGCGGAGTCCCAGCTCCAAATAAACCTGTTGCAGTTGAAAGCGAGTCACCTGCCATTTAAAGACTTTCCTGCTTCCACCAAGGTAAGACTAGTTCAAGTGTTTACGGACAACACCACTGCCATGTGGTATTGCAACTAGCTGGGTGGGGTGATATCGTAGGCCCTGTGACAAGAGGCCATGCGTCTCTAGACATGGGTGCAGCATTGGGACATTTTCCCAGTCGTACATCATTTGGTGGGGTCTCAGGATGCCAGCAGACAAACTCTGCCATTGATGCTTTGTAGATCAAGATGGACGTCTACATCTGGTGGTGGTACAAGGTCTTTTCCACTACTGAAAAACGTTAGTTTGATCTGTTTGCCACCACTGAGAGCATGCAATGTCAGCACTTTTGCTCATTGGAGTTTCTGAGGCCGCTCCCGGTTGGAGACTCATTTGGCCTCGAGTGGAACTCTGGTCTTCTTTCTGCCAGTACCACTACTTCCCCAAGTTCTCAAGAAAATCTGAAACGACCAGGCACAAGTAATTCTTGTGGCTACAGATTGGGCATGGAGAGTATGGTATCACAAGCTCTTGAACATAAGCATCGGTCCTACGAGCATGCTGGCTTTTCAGGAGGGTCTCCTCTCACAGCCAAAGGGCAGGGTCCTGCATCCAAACCTGTGCATTCTTCGCCTGCATGCATGGCGATTGAGCGACAACAGCTGGCAGTTTTTGACCTCCCTTCAGAAGGCTGCAATGTCATTCTCCAGCCAGCTTCCTTCAGCCAAGACAGTATACGCCTGCTGTTGGGACAGATTTGTGGTTTAGTGTGCTACCAAAAGTTTTCATCCAGTCTTTGCAACTTTGTCTGCAATGTTACTTACCCATTCATTAGCCCAGTAAAGCTTTGTTTGAGGCACATTTAAAAGGGATTGTTCCAGCCATATCAGCCTTCTAGCAGTTGGCCGATCTTTCCTCCCTCTTCACATAACTTGCTGTACCTCGTTTTCCTAAAGGCCTCCAACACATTTCCTCCAAAACCCTTTATCATGCCCCAGTGAGACCTGAACTTGGTTCTGATCTTTGTGATGTGCTCGCCAATAGAGTCTTTGCATAACTGTCCTTGCTAACTCATGGAGTCCCTCTATTGGATATCTTCTAGACTGCGACGTGGGCATCTCTGCATACGTTCATCATATACTTCTGTCTGGACAGTTAGGTCAGTCATGACGGGCATTTTGCCCTTTCGATCTTACAGGCCTTCCTGTTCTGAATTTGTTCGCAGGCCCACCTCCAGGGACGTATTGTCTGGGTATCTATTAGAAGTTAAATAATCTACATCTAGAAGACTATCAGATGAACAAGTTACTTCTATTCGGTAATGCTGTTATTCGAGATTCTGTCTAGCTTCATTTTTTTTTTTTTACCAAGCCTCCTATCCTCCCTTCTCCTGCAAATGTACTTTTCCATATAGTGTGCCCCCTTGCACATCATTGGTGTCTGTACCATGGCCCATTAGATTTCAGTTGTGGCTTTGAACATGTGGTATGAAAATGTCATGAAAAGAAACCGATGTCAGTTCGCTGAGGTGGTGTCTATATAGGCACTGCGCATGTTACTTCTGGTGTGGACTACGCAACCTACTGGTGCACAGAGGTACTGCTCAAGATTTTCCAGATCCAGTCTGATGCTTGGGGAATATTCTAATGTAAGGAATCTGCAGCTAGATAGTCTTGAACAGAAACAGCATTACCAAGGGTAATTAACTTGTTCTTGCGAGTCTGCAAGAGGGAGATTATGTGATGGATGGCTGTGCCAACATATGGGTCCGGAAATTGGAATGCCATGATTGTTTATTTAATTTGAAGTGTCTCGTTAGAAAGTTGGTTTAAATGAGGGTTCAGGTACCTGCACATTCTGACTTTACAGGGACTTCAATGCAACAGATATTTTAGGTATGTGCATCTTTGAAATGTTTTGAATTCTAGGGGAAGATCAGTTTATATATCTTTCTGGTGCAAACATCTAATTACAGATTCTTCCCCTTTGAGTCCTCCCAGACACCAGCCTGGATCCAGAAGTTTTTCTTTAAATAGTTTCTATTCACCCGCAAATGGTGTCGTCAGACTCCCTGACTACTGTCCCACCTCTGCAAGGGATGTCACCCCTTGGCAGTGGTGTCAGTTCCTTTATTTCCACACCCCTTGTTGTGGATGCAGACCTTTGATCTCATTTTGTTTGGTGTTAATGGCTTTCTTTTCCTTACAGATTGCAGGGTGTTTCCCACTAAAAATACATGGTTTGAGCAATGCTTTGCCTGTAAGAAACCTAAGTCTGTCACCAATCCACGGCTGCCAATGATCCTGTGACTCCACTGACAACCCTCAAATTCTCTTTAATGCAGACAAAGGCGAACAGGGAGCACAAAACCAAGATTTACATGGAAGAGCACATGAAGCCTGGCGAGTCCTATTCAAAATTCCAGCTCTGTTCCTGTTCCCAGTCATCTTCTTTCAGTGAGCCTTCTAACGCAAGCAACAGAAAAACATTTGGGATATACTCCACTCCCTTCCTTCCCACTCTCATACTGTTCCTGCTTCAGAGAGAAGTTTCTCGGTGGCCACTCAAAAGCTCAGTGTGTGGAAGCGGCCAACTTTGGCCCTATTCTGAGAAGGGAGCCCATGCTTCCCGATTTTCCTGTGCCATGGTCGACACTGTAGAAGATGGGCACCCTTATGGAAATAGTGCTGCAGTTATTCCAGGAGGTTCCTGGCCTTGCTAGCGCAGGTCAAGATCACTGTGACACATCAGAGTCTCTAGTCTGAACTCATCCTGCATGTTCTTCCTTACCGCTGACTGACTCAAGTGAACTTAATCCTGACTTTTGGCAAATTCCAGGCAGAGCACAATACCTTTTCTGCAGGCTGTGCCAGTAGTGTCCCTACTTTGGCACTGGCCTCTGCTCCAAAGGTCCTGGTGCAGCCTGTACCCTAGAATGATTCCCCTACTGTTCCTAGATGCCAAGGCTATTGGAAGATGGAAGCCATTTTGATTGTGTCTCCAACACGGTTCACTGGTTCAAACAGGTTCCACATGACTGAGGCAGCAGACTGTTCCCTCCCGATCATTCTACCATAACGGGCCTCTATCCAATCTAAAAGATGCTAGTGTACACTAGACACATCACCTAAGACCAAGTTGGAATCTCCTTTGGGCCTCTTACTGAAGACGGCACATCAGTTGAAACCAAGGCAAACTTATTTCCCAAAATTTTGCAGCCTTGTCAATCCTAAATGACAGAGCCCTTACTACCTTTCAACAGGGCCCCGACTAAGAACCTCACATTTAAATTGTCCAAACCATACTACGTGTTGCCTGAGTGCTCAGTTAGTCGTGCTCTTCGGAACCTGTCCTTCTTAACATAAGTCTTGTTAGGCTCCAACAGCTTTCACTCTGAATAGGTGCTTGAGGAGTATATCTTAGTAGACAACCACTCCGTGTGGGAGAGGTACTGCTGAAAAGGAAGCAAAGTCTGCTTTTTAGCGGTGCCTCCTCCAGTCGGTGCCTGTGGATCGCTGCAGGAGGGCAATTTCCATCAAGCAGGGATGCTCTTACTAGCGACTAGGGATTGTGTTTTTGCTGCCTCCTGGGCATGGGCAAATTGCCCACTCCCCCTACCAAATTGTTTCTTCACATGCTCCCCAACCCACACCCCCACCCTTCTTGAAATGCTGCTTAGGGAGCTTGGAAATTTACCCTGAAAAACTTCCGCCCCCACTTTGTCCAGGGCGGTCTGAAAGCCCATGGGACACCTGCAAATAGGTTCCCCCTCGCTCCCCCCTAATTTGGGGATGGTAAAAACCACGCCAACAGACTTGGAATAGATTGGAGGTGGGGAGATTTTGCAATATGAGCCCTTTTGATGGGAGGGTCAGCCTTTTAACTTCTGTGGACCCCCACTTAATCATTGCTGGAACCGGTTTGGGGGGGCGGGGGACAGACTGAGTCATTTTTAGAATCCATGGACCGCTGTCTAGGCTGTTTTAATGATTTGAACAGTACACAGAGTACAGAAACAAGCATTTATCAAATACATTCAGAAAACACATATTTTTATTTCACAAGAAATATTGTTTAAAAAATCCCAAAATGTCATTTTAATGGGAAGGTTGGAACTTTTCCTGAATTTAATTGAAGGCACCCAACATCCAATAGTATTTTCAGTTTGATGCGCTTGCGATGCTCCCATGAATCAATCTGAGGATACCAACTGAAATTTTAGTCTCCAATTTCAAATTCCTTCATTTACAGACCATTTTCTATTTTAATATTTGCTTCGTTATTTCTATATTCTTTAATATTGTGATATTGCTTAATTTATTTTAAGCAGTCAAGGACCCTCTCAGTAGCAGTCACAGAAACACCTTTGAGCTGCAGCTCAGTTGTTGGCTCTGGATGTTTCATGTTCTTGTACAACCAACAAACACTATGGGCCTCATTACGAACCTGGCGATCACAAGTCTGCGGCTGGCGGTCTGACCTGCTGCCAATGGGGCAGTCCGAGTGCCATATTACAACCCTGGTAGTCGGGCCGCCAGGGGACCAACAGCTCCACCAGGATCAGGGATCCCGCGGGTTTGGTGGTAGGTGGCGATCCTATTACCTAATCGTCCGCCAGCCTTTTCATCGCGGTAGCACCGCCATGAAAAAGGCAGTCAGAGAACGGGTGCCCTTGGCATGGGCAGTGCAGGGGTCCATCTGGTCAGCACCCTTTGCAGACAGTGAACATTGCGATGGTGCTGGTGCCCCCTGCTGGCTACAGCATTACTGCTGTCTCGATTATGAGCCGGAGACAATGCTGTAGCCTGTTTTCCACTAGGCCAGTGGATGGAAACTCAAATTTCCACCCGCTGACCTAGCGGGCAAACCATAATAACTCCAGCTGGGAGGTCGTCACGTGGGCGACGGCCACCCTGTTGGGAGATTAGCAGACAGAGATTTCCGTCTGCCAAATTTAAAATCAGGCCCTATGTCTCTACAACCAGAAGGGTCTCTGGACATAACAGTATATTACTATTGTAAATCAGCCACTGAGGCAAAAAATGATGGTGTCAAAACCTTGTAACCTATTTTTAATATTTTGTTATGTTTTGTGTTTTTTTTAATTTTTTTTTTTTTATTTGGGATGCGTTTGAGAAGGCCATTAGCAATCTTCTCTAGTGACCCCTTGCGGATCCACAAATTGTATAGTAGTCAGAAGTCTATAGCTTTCTTGGTTCTCCTTTGGAGTTCACCCCTCGTACCACCGTACACTGCAAATAGCTAAAAAAATCACAAGGAAAAAAAGAAAAATGGAATGCTAATTTAAAAAAAAAAAAAGCCAAACAATGCTGTTAAAAAATGATTGTTTTCAACACTGCCTGTTCCTGAAAGCTGGGAAAATGTTTTAGAAAAACATACTTCATTGCTGCACTGCATTTCCCTTAAAAAAAAATTTTTTTTTAAATGCTCTATTTAGGCTGCCCATTTTCAAAGTTCACCCCAGGTGACTTCACTAACTCTGGTTACCATTAGAATCCCCGACATATGGGGGAAACCATGCATATTTGGCCTCAGTACCTTTTCACAGGGTGTGCTTATGAAGTCTTAAGCATAAAGTTCCTTAAATATAAACAAAATTGGTTCAGCACTTTGAGTATGAAAATAATTAGTAGCTAAGGGGTTAGATTTGAGGCTTCTGGATGCTTTTTTCAGGAAAGAAAGGTGGAAAATGCTGAAATGCTTACACATGCTCAGGTCCCCAAGGCTTCGAAACCTCAAGATTGGATGTGTCCTTGGAATTGCAGGACATGTACTTTAATGTACCAATTTTGCCTTCCCAAAGGCATTTCCTCAATTTTCTAGGGAAGTCTAAAAACTTACAGTTCACTATACTGTGCCGCACTCTCAGGTGTGCACCAAAATGACGCCAGTGTATTCCATACCTCGGTGACTGGCTGTTTAAGGCAAGCTTGCCTCCACTCTTCTAGGATCACTTAGAGAAGGTTTCATTCTGATCTTTCTGGGGTTTTCAATCCATGATCTGCAATTTCATCTTCAACCCATGCAGAGTGTTCCTATTCTAGGGATCCTCTTGGAGATGGTGGCATTTAAGGCTTTTAACCCTCTGCAGCAAGTCAGGACATTCAGACTCTGATGCTGATGTAATTTCCTTGTTCCTTGGATACGACCGAATAGGTCTGAGGCTTATTGGTTTCCCAGCTTCATCCATTGAATGACCTGAACTAATTGTGATAGCCCTGAGGGTTTGGCATGTCATTCTCCTAGATCTAAACATAAGCTGTGCATGTTGCCTCTTTGAGTGACTGTTGTCCCAACAGCAGCCTTAGCCTTTACAAGCTACATCTCCATGCGTGAAGATTTTGTGGAGGCAACTGGGTGGCTTTGACAACAAACGTAGGGAGTGGATGTGAGTTTTGGCAAGTGTCCCTCCGTTCATGAAGTCTATTTACTTTGGCTGCTGGTATAAATTTGTCACCCGATGTAAGCTGTCTGATGTTTTGCAATTTCCATCATGTCGATATGTTGCATCACCGAATTGCAGGCCTTGTGTTCAGCCACCATGCGTAATATTTTTCACCAACAAGTTGGGGGCTGTGGCGTCCTGTCTTCCAGCAGTGGTGGTGTCTTTTCATGTGGGAGAGTCCATCGTAGTTGCTGTGTTTGTCTCTCCATCTAATCTATCTGAGGAGGACAAGCTTCACTGACTGTATCCCTAATGTGCTCTTAGTTTTTTATACGGCCAACGGTAAAGAGCACAGAGATACAGGGAGTGCAGAACTATTAGGCAAGTTGTATTTTTGAGGATTAATTTTATTATTGAACAACAACCATGTTCTCAATGAACCCAAAAAACTCATTAATATCAAAGCTGAATATTTTTGGAAGTAGTTTTTAGTTTGTTTTTAGTTTTAGCTATGTTAGGGGGATATCTGTGTGTGCAGGTGACTATTACTGTGCATAATTATTAGGCAACTCAACAAAAAAAAATATATACCCATTTCAATTATTTATTATTACCAGTGAAACCAATATAACATCTCAACATTCACAAATATACATTTCTGACATTCAAAAACAAAACAAAAAAAAATCAGTGACCAATATAGCCACCTTTCTTTGCAAGGACACTCAAAAGCCTGCCATCCATGGATTCTGTCAGTGTTTTGATCTGTTCACCATCAACATTGCGTGCAGCAGCAACCACAGCCTCCCAGACACTGTTCAGAGAGGTGTACTGTTTTCCCTCCTTGTAAATCTCACATTTGATGATGGACCACAGGTTCTCATTGGGGTTCAGATCAGGTGAACAAGGAGGCCATGTCATTAGATTTCCTTCTTTTATACCCTTTCTTGCCAGCCACGCTGTGGAGTACTTGGACGCGTGTGATGGAGCATTGTCCTGCATGAAAATCATGTTTTTCTTGAAGGATGCAGACTTCTTCCTGTACCACTGCTTGAAGAAGGTGTCTTCCAGGAACTGGCAGTAGGACTGGGAGTTGAGCTTGACTCCATCCTCAACCCGAAAAGGCCCCACAAGCTCATCTTTGATGATACCAGCCCAAACCAGTACTCCACCTCCACCTTGCTGGCGTCTGAGTCAGACTGGAGCTCTCTGCCCTTTACCAATCCAGCCACGGGCCCATCCATCTGGCCCATCAAGACTCACTCTCATTTCATCAGTCCATAAAACCTTAGAAAAATCAGTCTTGAGATATTTCTTGGCCCAGTCTTGACGTTTCAGCTTGTGTGTCTTGTCCGTGGTGGTCGTCTTTCAGCCTTTCTTACCTTGGCCATGTCTCTGAGTATTGCACACCTTGTGCTTTTGGGCACTCCAGTGATGTTGCAGCTCTGAAATATGGCCAAACTGGTGGCAAGTGGCATCGTGGCAGCTGCACGCTTTACTTTTCTCAGTTCATGGGCAGTTATTTTGCGCCTTGGTTTTTCCACACGCTTCTTGCGACCCTGTTGACTATTTTGAATGAAACGCTTGATTGTTCGATGATCACGCTTCAGAAGCTTTGCAATTTTAAGAGTGCTGCATCCCTCTGCAAGATATCTCACTATTTTTGACTTTTCTGAGCCTGTCAAGTCCTTCTTTTGACCCATTTTGCCAAAGGAAAGGAAGTTGCCTAATAATTATGCACACCTGATATAGGGTGTTGATGTCATTAGACCACACCCCTTCTCATTACAGAGATGCACATCACCTAATATGCTTAATTGGTAGTAGGCTTTCGAGCCTATACAGCTTGGAGTAAGACAACATGCATAAAGAGGATGATGTGGTCAAAATACTCATTTGCCTAATAATTCTGCACTCCCTGTAGATTATCCACTCTTTGGGTTCACTGGTGCAAAGAAAGGAAAGGCAGTCCTGAAGCAGGCTTCATTAGGGTGGATTATCCTTTGTATCAAGCTGTGCAAGCTCTTACCAAGAAAAACTCATAGGGCTACTGTGCTCCTTCTACCAGGGTGAAAGCTGCGAACACTGCTTTGGATAGGGGCATTTCAGTGCTACAGAACTGTCAAGCTGTTATGTAAATGTCCGTCCATACCTTCACCAGGTTCTACCTTCTAGATTTCCAGATCCACAAGGAAGGTCATTTTGCCCACCGTTCCTGTAGATCTTCCTGCTGTGAGTCCACACCTTGAACTGTATCTCCTTTTGGTAGGATACAACTTTGGCATACATTCTGACAGTGAGTAGTCTGTGGTTAGAAGTATCTTTCACAGGTAGTTATCAAATATATTTAAGTATCAAACAATGGAACACAGGTGAACAACTTGCCTTCAGTAACTCTTTCTGGTGGGTACAGTTCCTAAGCACAGAATCTTCACTGCCTTCTCTCCTCCCCACACTGTGGAGTGTGATTGTAGTCGATCATAAGGTTGCAGTTTAGAAATCACACTTTCAGCATTGCAGTTCGTCCTCATCTGAGGTCACATACATAATGGACAAAAACAAACTAACCTGTGTGCAGGGAGGGTAAACCTCTATCTAGCTCCATGTCATCACTGACAGAGATGCGATAAGGTACCGTAGTCCAATGTTGCCACCTGCTGGTACATTTGAGCTGTTGCAGGAAACGTTTCCAGGTCTAGTCTGGCTCCATGAAGGATTTAAATGGGGAGGGATCTGTGTTCAAAATATCAACCAGAAATAGTTTTCTTTACAGACAATATCTTGTTCAGCTTTCCCCCCCTCGTTTTATACTTAAATCCGGTGTCTGATAATCCTCAAGGTTTTAGATAGAACACTTTATTTTAGATTGCTAAGTTACAAAGCACATTAACATGTTGAATAGTGTTTACTCGCTGATTATTATTTTTTTTTTTCCCTTTATATTTTATTTGTTCTCTTTACATATCTGTAAACTGTCATTGATATAGGTTGTATTGTCTGTTTTGGAAACTCTTACTGAATTATAATTTGTTTTCGAACAAAACTAAATTACTAAAACAAGTGAAAAAAAATTGAGGACCTTTTTTCTCAGGTGGCCACAGTAGCTCTGAGACTACACACTACCTGGTACACTCTTTCGCTTAAAAAAAATGCAAATGGACTTATCAGAGGCCCTTCACTGGAGCCAGAAGACCCTTGCTTGTAAAACAATGTCCGATATGAACTCAGCTATCCATGCACATAAATATTCTTGGTGTCTTCGGTTACATTGGTAATGACACCCTTTGTTAAGTTTATTGTTCTTAACAAGCCATCATGCCTGACACAATTGGAGACTCATAATTTAACCCATGCAGAGACTGCACACTTGCCACTTCCAGTCACTGAACGTCTTTTGCAGTTTCTCAGTGCTGCACGAAATCCAAGTCCTACTTCGTTTGTAATGCAGATGAACTCTTATCTGTTAGACACCTTGTCAAACAGATAAAGTTGCCTTTGAGATATTTGTCACTGTTCACCATGAAAGCTACTCTACTGACTTCAAGCCACAAGAACCTTGTGACAGTCTTTCTGAAAATTGTCTCTATGCTCAACATAGTTTCTTCTATAGTTCCGATTTCAGCACTGAATCACATAATGCGACAATGTCTTGGCTCATAGAATCACACTTAAATTTCCCAATACTGATTCAGCTCTTTAAATACTATGAGTCTTCGAAATATCGTTGCTCTACATGATTCAATGTTGACCTCACATTTTGAGGGTTATCTCAGAGCTAAAACGCTCCTAACCTAAAAGTAGCCAAGGTATTTAAAATTGCAAGACTAAAGCTTTAATGATTCTCCCCCCTCCTCAAATTGAGACTTGGAATCTGCTCCAGCCTACTCCTTTCTTATTGGCTAGTGTTGTCCTGGAATCTTTACTGGAACCTTATAGTGCATTGATTCCCAACCTGTTGTCCGGGGACCCCTTGGAGTCTGTGAAGCCTGAACAGGGGGCCCGTGGCTGCATAAAAAATTAACTAACATTAAAAGGTTAATAAAGTGTATATAAATAAAGTGGCTAAATGTGCAATTGAAAATTTTAAAACTTACTGTAAACATCATAGAGAAATTGGAAGCTAAAAATTAAATTAGTATCCTCAAATTGATTTGTGGGAGCAATGCAGGTGCATCAAACAGAATATAGTATGTAGGATGTGTGGCTTCAATTGAATTTAGAAAAGCTCCATCCTTCCTATTAATATGTTTAGTTTTTATATTTGTTTGCAAATTAAATAAAATGTTTTATCATCTTTGTATATGTTTGATGGAATGCTTGTTTGTGTATTATTTGTGTGTATTTTGCGGTTCAAATTGTCGACTGTGTTTAAGCCAGGGTCCCCTGCTTCCATTAATGATTCAGTAGGGTGTCCCGGGATTCCAATAAATGATTAAGTGGGCATGAATGTCATTTCACCAAAAGGCATGGGGTAGCAGAAGTGACATCACACGCCATTTGATCTTTACATTATATTACACACACATTTATAAACAACACACATAACACACTCACCTGTGTGCCTGCACACAACATAAATTTAAAACATTTTTTCGTACCTCAGCTGCTAGGGAGGATCCTATTCCTGCTAATTGCACTCCATTTAATTGTAATAGCAATGAATATGTTAATATTCACTGTTAGTGTAAAAAAAAAAAAAAAAATGCAGCCCTAGCGGATGTCCATTAGGACGAGCTGCTCCTATGTTCCTGGCACTGAATTTGCCATATCTGAAGCCAGGGGTCGCAAATGCAGTGCAAGGGGTAACAAGGGCAAGCTAGGTGGTCGCAGCTGCGACACCTGGTGAACCCTAAATAACATGAAGTGGGGGTCCCTTAGTTCCAGTAATGATAAAGTGGGGGTCCACAGAAGGTTGGGAACCTTCTAGAGAGTTATTATTCGCTCTCCTTCCAGTCTGTGGTTACTGAAATGTAATATAGGAAGTGTAACCGAGGTCATCCTACCCTTGTTATTGTAGCTTTGGTCAGGATGTCCACAGTGAGCTCTTCATCCTTCTGATTGGCTGTTCTGAAAATTAAGTTTGAGACCCCTTGGTGTGGAGGAATCTCTGTACAATAATTTCTTTAACTTTGTGAAACTGCACATTCCGCCCCACTTGTCCCAACTTGTAAAAAAAGGTTCTAAGGCAAGATGGTGTTTTTGCACAGTTACTAAGGACTTGTAACATAATACCTTATTTATTGGGAATTTGCATCTGAGCAATTCATGTATTGGCACCTCTCTAAAAGAAAAATGATTGTTTACATCATAGGCAGTCCTAGTTGTGAGCCTGGTTTCTGTTCAGAGGCACCTGCATAGGTGTGTGGCTGATCCCGAGACTGTGACATTGATTTAAGAAGGAATACCTGCATTGAGGTTTGAGCTGACAGGTGAAATCATAACTAGGGCTCCCAGTTTTCAGTTTTTGCTGATTTTTACAGACTGAAAACTATGTATTTTTTCTGTCTCTTTTTACATACAGAAAAATAGGTTGTCTTTGGATTATTTTTATCAGTCATGAGTGCCATCTCTGTAGGTGTACAGATTGAGCCTAGGGGAGATGAAAGACAATAGATTTCCTAATTAGGCTTAATTTAGTGCAGATCTACAGTTGCTCGTCTACAATGCAAGTGTTTTTAGTTACAATATTGCACTGTGCACTGCTGAAACCTTTTGGACATTGAAATGAGTATACATTGATCAGTTACATTTCATAACCTTGGTACTAAGGAATTTTTGCTTGCCTTTAAAAAAGTTGTTTTTCTGGGGCTTTGGGAGAAGTGAAAGTTAAACTCTGAATGCCGATAGTAAAGTTGTTGTTAAATTAGAAGCAAAAGAATGTCTGAAGTAAAAAGTAATTTTAATCTAAGCCCATATGGGACGCATTGGCATGTTTGGAAATATCAGAGAGAAGACCTCTATATTGCCTGACCCTGTGTAAAGTGGCTGTCTCTATTTCAGTTCTCAACAGTGAATATAAAATATCATCCTAGGGGTGAACCCCGTAGCAGAAAACACTGGAATCCTTTAGTGGTACGCATGTCGTCTGGTATCAAATGAAGGTAAGAGTGAAGATTTGAGGAGTGGTGCTGGAAGATGGATCTTGGAAGGGTTTTGGGAGAAATGAGATGTGACGTTTGTAGTAATATCTCTTTCCATTGGAACATGCAGTATGTTGAGGCTGTGTCATGGCTAACTGTTCAAAGTTGTGTTAGTAAATATGCATGCGATTAGGAAGTCTGTCTTTTGCATGTATTCATCTTTGATAATTATCTATTGGATACCAGGCAGAGGTTGAGAGGCCTGTTTAAACCATTAAACCAGATCTTTAGTATGTGGTATGTCAACTTTTTAATTTTTTAAGATTTTACAATAGTACATGTTAAGCACACACTGCAAACTAGTTGTCTATTCGCGTGGTTGTTAGGATAAGAAAAAATGGAGGTAAAAATATGAACAAAATTTAGTTAAATAAAAAAATATATATATATTTTTATTGATCATCTTACTGTGTAGTATATTACAGAAATGGAGAGACATTGCGTTACATGAGGTACAACCCTGTTCAATGATATTGTAAATGTGGAGGGAACAATAGGTTCCCCAAGTCCGGTATGAGTCCCGATGAAGCAGTCTGAGTTGGAATGTTCTGAGAGATCATCTTTTCTCAAGGTAGATCCAAAAATACTAAAATCAGAATCTGGGGTCTAAGTCAAAAGGTCTGTTGTCTAGGTCCCCATTTTGGAGAGGTGTTTTTTTTCAATTCATTATTTTTTCTTTTTTTTTTATAAACGTTTTGGGCATGTTGCAAATAGTCCTTTTTTGATCAGAGGTGGAAATAAGTGTTTGTGTTGCACAAGTTGACTTAAGAGTCTTCTTTACATATTAAATGTTGATGTTTCTTCCATACTTTCTCTTTCTTCCTGTGCGGTTAAATTCTAAACCCTCTTATCAATATTTTTAGTGAGGGAACATCTTTTACTTGAGGAACACTGCAACGATATATGTCCTCTCTTTTGCTTGCTGTGGATATTTTACTTCTTGTGGATAATCGTTCTTCATAGGTATAAAGAGTATGAGACCGATTTAAATAGATGTCTCTGTGCTGGTTGCTAAAACACTTCAGATTACAGTTGCTTTGGACCAGTACATCTGAGGGTTCATGGACAAGCTGTGCTTCTATCCAAGTCCTCTTAACCGCTGCAAGATCTAATAGTTTCCACTGGATTTTTGCCTTTTTGTGAGCCCTCTATCCAGCCTACCTACCTTCTGTAGCCACATCTGCCAAGCCTTTTTAGCAAGAATCCACAGATTCTTACCGGGTTGGCAAGAGGTCAGGTTGGATAGGTGAGTCTTACAGGTTGTTCATAAGGCAGTCGCCTAGCCCTTTCTCTCTTCTCCACTGAACGTTCTACCATACCCTCAGCAACTGACTGAGGACCATCTCTCCATTTTGTGGCAGGAAGTGCAAGCCCTTTAGGCCAGAGGGGCTGTCGAAAGGGGGCCAGAAGGAGGGTGAGGTTGTTATTCCCACTACTTTCTGGTGCTCAACAAGGACTAGATCTTCACCCTTTCAACACCTTCCCCGGAAGGATAAATTCAGAATGCTTGTCCTAGCCCAGGTCTTGTCTGCCCTTGACCCTGGAGACTGGATGGTGGCATTGGTATTGCAGGAGGCCTATCTTCATATAACTATCCTGCCAACCCATTGGCGCTAACTGCTGTTTGTGGTGGGAGAGGAGCATTTTCAGTTCGCAGTGATCCTTGGGCGTTCATGAGAATTGATGGCTGTGGTGGCAGCACAACTTCGGAGATCAGGGGTGCCAGTCTTCCCCTACCTTGACGACTGGCTGTTGAAGACTGGTTAACCCCAGGCGGACATCGACCACCTCCAGACTAGCATGAACCTCCTGTCATCTTTGGGGTTTACTATCAGCATGTCATAGTCACAGCTGACTCCTTCTCAGACACTCCCCTTCATTGGGGCCATTCTGGATACAGTTCTATTTCGTGCTATTTCTGAGGGAAAGAGTTTGACATTCCGGTTATGATCCCTATCTTTCAGCCTCTGTCTTGGATTTCAGTAAGGGTCTGAAGCTGCTAGGAGTGATGGCCCCCTACATCCTGCTGGTCAAGCATGCCAGTGGCATAGGCGTGCGCTGCAGTGGGATCTAAAGTCCCAGTAGATTCAATACCAAGACGACCTTTCAAACCACATTCAGATTTCGAAGGAGACTGCAAAAAAGCTACAGTGGTGGTTTGTGGACCATACTTTGGTCAGTGGCAGACCTCCCTCTTCCTTCCCCACCTACAGCTGACAGTGTTGCATCACTTCTTGGTTGACTGGCCATCTGGGAGAGGTAGAGAGCAGAGGTATCTGGTCTCCAGCAGTCTCTGCTCTAAAGCAATCTTCAGGGAGCTGAGGGCCATCTACTTAGCACTACGTCTTCTGTCTATCCAAAAGTAGGCTGGTACAGGTGCTGACGGACAACACCATCTCTGTGTTACTGCAACAAACAGGGTCAGGTCATGACTCTGTGCAGGGAGGCCCTGCACCTCTGTAAATGGCTGGACAACCATGGAATTTCCCGGGTGCTTAACCACCTGGCAGGATTATTGAATGACAGGGTGGACAAGCTCAGTCGTTAATGCATGGCAGATCACAAATGGCCGCTACACCTGGAGGTGGCACAGGGTCTCTTCTGTGAATGGGAAGAACCTTGGCTAGATCTTTGTCACTGCCTAGAACGTGTAATATTAGCACTTCTGCGTGTTGGAGTTTCCAAGGTGTTGCTCGCTTAGACTCATTCCGCCTCAAGTGGAACTCTGTACTCCAGTATGCCTTTCCACTGATACCACTCGTGTCCAGAGTTCTCAAGAAGATGAGGACAGATTGGGCCAAGTTCTTCTATTGGCTCCAGATTGGGTACAGAAAGTATGGTATCCAGAACTTCTGGGCTTGGGCGTATGTCCTCAGATCAGGCTGTCTCACCAGAACGAAATGCTGCCAGAATATCAGGGCAGGGTTCTGCACCCAGACCTTCAGTCTCCACCTTTTAATGCTTGGAGATTGAGCAGCGACTGCTTAACACATTTGACCTTCCTCCAGGGGTGGTTGATGTAATCTTCATCCCTTGACAAAAACTGTATACACCTGTAATTGGGGGAAAATATGTGACTTGGTGCAGCACTCGACAGATTGAGCCTTTCTAGGTCAAATTATCTGATGTTCTGTTACTTGTCTCTCTTGTTCGGCAAGGCTTTACCTCAGGCAGAGTTAAACGTTATCTTTCGTTTGTTTCAGCCATCTTATGGTTGCCACA
Source organism: Pleurodeles waltl (assembly GCF_031143425.1). Taxonomy (NCBI): domain Eukaryota; kingdom Metazoa; phylum Chordata; class Amphibia; order Caudata; family Salamandridae; genus Pleurodeles; species Pleurodeles waltl. The sequence goes on from NC_090445.1 coordinate 1,541,210,712, forward strand.
TTAGCCCTCGTTATCTAAGTCACCAGTTGTGATGCAATTTTTGAAAGGTCAGCAACACATTTTTCTCCTCCTTTTGTCATGCACCAATGGGACCTTAATCTAGTCCTGACTTACCTGATGTGCACTCTGTTCGAGGTGCTTCGTACCTGTCCATTGAGGCTCTTTACCATCAAGACTGTTCCTTATTGCCTTCACCTCAGCACGGCATGTGAGTGAACCTCAGACTCTGTATACATTTGCCAAAAAGCAGCCTGTGGAAAGAATGCATGCTTATTCTACTCTGGTCAAAGCTGCTACCACTGCGCTGGTACACAGTCCCTATCCTAGACATTTGCTAGGCAGGTAAGTTGGTTTCCCTCCATACGTTCATAAAATATTATTTCTGATGGATACAACTACCTGTGGATTCCTCACCTCATGAATACTCCCATGGCGCCAGCATTCGACGGAAATCTTCTTACTAGTCTCTGCACGTCGACGAGGACGTCACTCTAGCCCACGCGACGCCGTCTGACGTCATACAGGCAATAAGAGGTCCTCGACGACGTGCGGACGTCAGTTCCCTTTTTTCCGTGCATTCGAAACGGTTATCTTCGAGGGAGCAACTGTTACTCTTGCGGTTACAGTGTATATCTTGCTGCGTAGTCTTTCGCTGTGGAAATAATGTCGCAGAGAAAGTCTGGATTTAAGCCTTGTCGTGAGTGTGGAGGCAAGATGTCGGTGACGGATCCTCATTCTGATTGCCTTTGGTGTTTGAGCTCCGACCACGACGTCTCGACTTGTGATTCATGTCAGCACATGAATCCAAAGGCCCTCAAGGAACGTGAGGCGAAGCGGTTTATGGCCAAGTCAAAGGAGAAACATCACAAGAAGTCTTCTTCCCCAAGACATCAGCGTCATCGAGACTCCCGGCGCCGTAGAGAATCTCGGCGTCATTCGAAGGAGACTCGTTCCAGGTCTCCAGATCGGCGCCGAAGGACATGGGAGGTCAGTCCCACGGTTACGCCGCATCCTTCGACGCCGTTGCCCTCTCCGGCGTCTCCAATTTCACCTGGACAGGCGTCGGTGATTGAGGTATTGGAGCCTCAAGTGTTTTCTCCGGCGCAGACGCCGAGGCCGGCGTCGGGGTCGCCTCCGAGACAGGCACCCCAGTATCCGGCTTTTCCCACCCCTGGAGCCGATAGTTCCGCATTCTTGAATGCGATGTATGCCATCTTCCAACAGATGGCTCCAGGGGGTGCTCCGGCTGGGCCTTTGGCCTTTTCTTTGGGTGATCCTGCGCCTCTTCGGCCGGCACCCTTTATGCCCTTTCTCCCGTTTGGGAACGTGGGCTCGGCGCCAGTGTCGGCGCCGGTGGCCGCTCCGGTGGCTTCAGAAGGATTGGCCCCGGGGATTTCCATCCCGTCGACGTCGGGATTTCGGCCTGTGACTCCGGTGGGTCCATCTGCGGCAGTTGCTCTTCCGTCGGCGCCGAAGTTACCTGTGGCGCCGGATGCGGCGTCGGTGGCTTCTGAAGATCGGCGCCGATCTTCGACTTCGGCGGAGGCATTGTCGACTCCGCGTATTGAGCAACGACTTCATTCAAGGAGACGTGCTCTCCGTGTATTAGAAGAGCAGGAGTACCAACGAGCCCTAGAGGAAGGAGAGCTAGAGGACTCGGGTGATGGGCTGCGTGGACTGGAGTCGGCCAGTGGGCTGGACACTTCCCCCGAGTGGGACCTTTCGTCCCCGGGGGAATATACTGAGGAGGCTGCTTCCTTTCATGCAGTGGTACGGAAGGCAGCTAGTTTTTTGGACCTGCCTTTGCCGGTGGTGGAGGCAAAACAAAACCTTTTGACAGAGGTGTTACATCCGGCCTCAGCCGCGGCGGAGCCTCTGTTACCATTTAATGACGCTCTGCTGGATCCGGTGTTAGAGGTGTGGAAGAGGCCGGCATCTTCCCCGGCAGTTCACAGAGCCGTGGCCAGGAGGTATCGGACGGCTCCAACTGACCCTGGTTTCCTATCTAGGCACCCTACGCCGGAGAGCTTGGTGGTGCAGGCCTCCTGTTCGTCCAAGTCAGCGCCTGGTTCTTTTCCGACGGTGCCTGGGGACAGAGATTCAAAGAAGCTAGAGGCGCAGTCGAAGAAGATTTTTTCGTCCTGCAGTCTGGCGTTAAAAGCCACCAATGCAACCTGTATCCTGGGGAGGTATATTCATGCTCTGATGGATGACATTTCCTCTTCGTTTACAGAGCTTCCTCAGGGTCTTTTGGATCTTGTCTCAAATGCCCAGGCTGCTGCGACCCAAATTATCCAGACGGGACTGGATACCACCGATTCGGTAGCCAGGGCAATGGGCACAACTGTGGTGGCAAGGAGACAGGCCTGGCTCCGTAACTCCGGCTTTTCGGCAGATGTACAGTCCACATTGTTGGATCTCCCGTTTGATGGGGACAAACTGTTTGGAGCTAAGGCTGATTCGGCCTTGGAACGTTTTAAGGAAAGCAGGGCCACGGCTAAGTCGTTAGGGCTCCAAGCTCCTTCTTCCACGGCCTCTTCCAGATTCTTCAGGAGGTTTCGTGGATTTGGGCGTGGCTCTTCCTCCTCTTCCTTTCGGGGGAGATATCAGCAACCTGCTTCTTCCCATCCCTATAGATCTTTCAGGGGGAGAGGTAGGGTCCGCACCAGAGGAGCCTCTCAGCAGCACTCTGCCTCTTCCTCATCCTCTGGCGGGGTGCAGCAGGGGAAGCAGCCTTAGGCTTCCACCATTTCCCACTCACTCCTCTCCTGTAGGGGGAAGATTACAGCATTTTCTCACCAAATGGAAGACTGTTACATCGGACACTTGGGTTCTCAGTGTTGTGGGAAAAGGCTACACCCTTCCCTTTCGGGAGTTCCCGCCCCTCATCCCGCCCCGCCCTTCGTATTGTTCAGAAGAACACCTCCTGTTGCTAGAACAGGAGGTGCAAGTCCTCCTTTCAAAGGGCGCGGTGGAGTTGGTCCCGGAGCAGGAAAGGGGTCGAGGAGTTTACTCAAGGTATTTCCTGATTCCCAAGAAGGATGGTCGTTTGAGACCAATTCTGGACCTGAGGATCTTGAATTGGTTCCTCAAGCAGGAAAAGTTCAAGATGCTGACCCTAGCACAGGTGCTTTTGGCGTTGAACATGGAAGACTGGATGGTGACTGTCGACTTGCAGGATGCTTACTTTCATATCCCGATACTCAAGTCACACAGGAAGTATCTCCGGTTTGTGGTGGGATCGCAACACTATCAGTTTGCGGTCCTTCCGTTTGGTCTTACTTCAGCACCTCGAGTCTTCACGAAGGTGATGTCGGTGGTTGCGGCAGAACTCAGAAGGAAGGGTATAGCAGTATTCCCTTACTTGGACGACTGGTTGATCAAAGCCAAGTCCCCGGAGCTTGTGTCGCATCATCTGCAGTCAACAACCCAGTTGTTGTTCGACCTGGGTTTTTCGGTGAACGAGCCCAAATCTCACCTAGAGCCCTCTCAGCGCCTCCTGTTCATAGGGGCAGTACTGGATACAACATTGGGTCGGGCCTTTCCTCCGCCTCAGCGGATTCAAGATATTCAGGATTTGGTTCCAATGTTTCGAAATGGAGCGGTAGTTCCAGTCCTCAAGGTCCTTCGTCTGCTCGGTCTTTTTGCCTCCTGCATTCTGTTGGTCACGCATGCTCGCTGGCACATGAGGGCTCTTCAGTGGTGCCTCCGAAGGCAGTGGTCTCAACACAGAGGGGATCTAGAGGGTACTGTCAAGATCTCCAGAGATGCTGCTGTGGATTTGAAGTGGTGGATTGCAAGCAACAATCTTTCACAAGGAAAGCCGTTCCAGCAGTCGCCACCAGTGGCCACAGTCATAACGGATGCTTCCACTCTAGGGTGGGGAGCTCATCTGGGGGATCTGGAGATCAAAGGTCTTTGGTCTCCAGAGGAACAGATGTTTCACATCAATCTGTTAGAGTTACGGGCTGTACGTCTGGCTCTCAAGGCCTTCCTCCCTTCCCTTCGTGGTCAGTCGGTACAGGTCCTAACGGACAATACTACCACGATGTGGTACATAAACAAGCAGGGAGGAGTGGGGTCGTACCTTCTCTGCAGAGAAGCTCTTCGACTATGGTCCTGGGCAAAGGACCATCGGATTTGCTTGATAGCAAACCATCTGGCCGGAGTTTTGAACGTGCGTGCGGACAGTCTCAGTCGCCACTTCTCGGCAGACCACGAGTGGCGTCTCCATCCAGATCAAGTCCGTTTAATCTTCCAGAGGTGGGGGTTTCCTCGGGTAGATCTGTTCGCCACTCGAGAGAACGTGCATTGTCCGTTGTTCTGCAGCCTTCAGTATCCGATGCAGGGAGCGTTGGGGGACGCGTTTCAAATAACCTGGTGCGGCCAGTTGCTTTACGCGTTTCCTCCCATACCCTTGATTCCTCGAGTATTGAGGAAGATTCGCCAAGACCGGGCTCTAGTAATCTTAATAGCTCCGGATTGGCCAAGAAGGGTGTGGTACTCCGACCTTCTCCAACTCTCAATATGCCCGCCGCTCCGTCTCCCTTTCAGGGCAGACCTCCTCTCGCAGTCGCAGGGGCAGGTTCTACACCCCAACCTCCAGAGTCTGCACCTACATGCCTGGAGATTGAACGGGGCAACCGGAGTTCCTTCTCTCTCCCGCCTGAGGTAGTGGATGTTATATTAGCGGCCAGGCGACACTCCACTAAATCTATCTACGCTAATAGGTGGTCTAAATTTGTTGCGTGGTGTGGAGAGAGGCAGATTGATCCTTTGCATGCTCATCTATCGGACGTTTTGTCTTTTGCTCTATCTCTGGCGCAGAAAGGTTGTGCAGTGGCTACCATTAAGGGTTATTTATCGGCCTTGTCAGCCTTCATATGTCTTCCAGACCAACCATCTTTATTTAAATCCCCTATTGTTATCAGATTCTTGAAAGGTCTTCTAAATCAATATCCTCCAAAGCCATTCGTTATGCCGCAATGGGATTTGTCCTTGGTCCTGACTTTCCTTATGGGGTCCCCTTTTGAACCTATGCATTCTTGCCCCTTGAGGTATTTGGTTTTAAAAACAGTCTTCCTGATAGCTATAACATCAGCAAGGAGAGTGAGTGAGTTGCAGGCCTTATCAGTAAAGCCCCCTTATACAACTTTTTATGGGGAGAAGGTGGTGTTGAGGACCAAGGCTGCTTTCCTCCCGAAGGTTGTTTCACCCTTCCATTTGGCTCAGGCAATTACTTTGTCCACGTTCTATCCTCCGCCTCATCCTTCCAAAGAGGAAGAAAGACTGCACCGTCTGGATCCAAAGAGAGCGTTGAGCTTCTTTATTGATAGAACAAAGGATTTCAGGCTGGAGGATCAGCTGTTTATTGGATACGTGGGCAAGAGGAGAGGAAAGGCAGTCCACAAGAGAACACTATCCAGGTGGGTTGTTCTTTGCATTAAAATATGTTACTCTTTGGCAAAGAAGGATCCTCCTGAGGGCATTAGAGCTCATTCCACCAGAGCTAAGTCGGCCACTTCGGCCTTGGCCAGGGGTGTTCCTGTGGTCGACATCTGCAAGGCCGCAACTTGGTCGTCCCTTCACACTTTTGCAAAACATTACTGTTTGGATTCTGAGGTTAGAAGGGACGGCCATTTTGCACGGTCAGTGCTGCAGGATTTCTTGGTTTGACCATTTAGGCACCCACCGCCGGGCGTGGTACTGCTTTGGGACTCTATTCATGAGGTGAGGAATCCACAGGTAGTTGTATCCATCAGAAGAACGAGTTACTTACCTTCGGTAACGACTTTTCTGGTGGATACATTAGCTACCTGTGGATTCCTCACGGTCCCACCCGCCTCCCCGTTGCCTTTCTGGTCTTACCAAGTAATCTTTGAGTGCGCTCCTCTTGGTCTTTGAGTGTGCAATAGATGTGTATATAATATATTTATATATATGTATATATGTATATATCTTTGTGTATATACTTGGTGTGTGTATATATTTTAAAAGAGAAAGTTTTATATATATATTTATATAAAAAGATTTACAGTTATTCATACAATGTTGTGTATTTTTACAATATAATGGGATGTTGCCTTGCTCTTTCATTGCATTGCCTGGTTGTTCTCATGCACGTAAAAAATGATTGGTACTGACGTCCGCACGTCGTCGAGGACCTCTTATTGCCTGTATGACGTCAGACGGCGTCGCGTGGGCTAGAGTGACGTCCTCGTCGACGTGCAGAGACTAGTAAGAAGATTTCCGTCGAATGCTGGCGCCATGGGAGTATTCATGAGGTGAGGAATCCACAGGTAGCTAATGTATCCACCAGAAAAGTCGTTACCGAAGGTAAGTAACTCGTTCTTCCTGTACTGTCAGGTTCGCGGCAAGGGAAATTTTGCCTTCCCTGTCGTCCAGGACTTTCTAGTTTAAGTCCATTAACTGACCCACTTTTAAATAGTTATTGCTTTGGCATCTATTCATGAGGTGAGGAAACTGCAACTAGAAGCCACTGTCAGAAGAACCAATTACTTATCTTCAGTAATGCTCTTTGTAGTATATTATCTAGCCACTATTTTTTTTTTCTATTTTTTTTTTTTTTTCTTACCCTCCCATTCAGCGCTTTGTGATTCAACTCTATTTACTAATAAGATCCCAAGTCTAGGAATCTGCACTGTCTACCAATTTTCTTTTGGGGCTCTGCGTCTGTGGGTGCAGACCGTCTTGAAACCAACTGACTTATGTGTGCGGGAGTGGCACCTATATAGGCACGACATATCCTATCCGGAGCAGAAAGATGTCACCTTCAGGCGCATCGAGGTACCGCTGAAAAGTTTTCAGATACAGTCTGGCACCTGGGGGTTAGTCAAACAGTGAGGGCTCTGCGGCTAGATAGTCTCTACCAGAAAGAGCTTTACTGAAGATGAGTAATTTTTTCTTTAGGACACAGCACGCATTACACCCTTTACACTGGCTGTCCAAACAGTGCATTTTTTTTCCCGTACATTAATAAATATTAGTTCGACCTGTGATTGTGAGAAGATACACTTGCTTTCAGTACTCCTGTATGTAAATCCTTGCTGCTTTAAGAACACTTATGCAGTTATAAATTGAACACATTTGGATTGATTGTTTTTTGATTGTAAGCCTCCACAAGCTTTACAAATCTATATTTAAATTGCTCACACCAATATGATTCATTGTCTTCTGCTTCAGTTTTTTTAGTATTCTTCCACTATCTTTGGGGAAAGATGAGTTTACCTTATTTGTCAGTGCTAATGAATATCCTGTGTTGGCGAAAAAGTTACCTGGATTGACCACTTCTCCATTATGGGTAGCTTAATTAAATTAATAAGCTATCCTTTCTCTTCCTTGGTTGAAACACTGGAATGAAGGCATGGGCATTAGTTGATGGATTCTGCCCTTGAGTTGGCGTTCAGTAATAGACCGAGGAATCAGTTGATATTGTGTTGGGTCTTGTGGTTTTGGGACTCCTCGGCTGTATATGCCTGTAGTTGGGGCAAATCTGTGGCTTTGTGCGGCACAATCAGTAGTTTGTTTCCTGTTTGATATTGTTCATGCTTGTGATAAGTTTCTTTGTTTTTTTTCCAATTGAAATAAAGTGTGTAGTTAGCAGTGTTGCTCCACAAATGACTGATTTTATGTTTGGGTACGTTTTTAAGTGTTGGCGCTCGCATAGGCTTTTTATAATGTAGAATTCGAGATCGATTTTTTTGTTTTTGTGTGTACCAGAATCTCGCAAATCGGCAGAAATGTTTGGGATTTCTCAAATGTAATGTAAATGTAATTGAGGTTTGGATGGTGAACTGCTGTTGCAGGTAAGTACCTTTTCCTATACCGTTGTCACACGTTCCTGAACTATTGCTGGTATCTTTATTTTTTAACAAATTTCAGATGAAGCTACATTAAAAATGTGCACACTAACGGAAACGGCGTCCTTCATCTGCTGGATTTCTCTGTGCATCTCAGCATATTCTGCTTTTCCCACATCTTTGTCCCATAGTTTTAGCTGTTTCAGATCACCTGATCTAAATTCATGCCTCGCGTTTCCTAGACATAAACGTGACCAAATTATTTCTGTGAGCACTATTGTGGTTGTAAACTACCAACAGCGCTTAGTTTATCAAACAAACTTACCTGATCCATTTGTCTGTTGCTGGGAGACCTACAGTGTCCTTCTAGTCTTCTGTGCGTGTTAGTTATTGACCAGAAATTAAATGTTGCGTGCAAGCAGTGCCTCTAGTATGTTTGCCAAGACGTCCCAGCGCATTGGTGGCTTCCCAAGATGGCTCAGTAAGGTACTTGATGGAGCAAGCAGGTGTACCTGCTCACAAAAACAGAACTGTGGAAGGGGAGGGTTCCTGGCAAGGTGGTTAGTGAGGGTCATCTTTTAGGAACAGAGGTTCGTAGTTAACAATGCACATTTGTAGAATGCTTCAGGTAAGCTCTTGTGTGTTGGATGCCTCTTCTGCTGGACAGCTCAAGGACAGGGGTGGCATCAGTGTTTCACATATTTGGAATGAGTCAGTGACGCAAGCATTTCTTGGTATCACTTGTGTTTTTTTTTTTTTTTTTTTCTCCCTCTAAATAACCAAGACACAGTTGCTGTTCTAGCCGCCAAGATCTAGCAGTGATGGGACACCAACTGGTTACTCTATCAAAGAGATGTTTTGTCTTCAATTTGTGAATCCTCCCAAGTAATATATTGTTTATCCGTTTAGGATTAAAACATGTTTTGGGATGTCCTTTCCATTGCTTTCCCCCTCGCATCCTTCTGTGATTGGTGCTTTGCCACCTGCCTACTTGGCTTTCTTTCTTCTCTGCATTTATCACATCATGGAATGCAGGGCTTAAAATGAGTGTTTTTGGGGCTAGTTTTGCTATTGTTCGATATTCTGCTCTGCTGAGTGTATTGCCCTGCCTTGTAATGCAGTGGCTGCGTTGCCCTGCCTTCTAATGCAGTGATCCAGCAATGCTCTGAGGTTTGCTATTCACTGAATGTGTTCATTTGTTGTTATCTTTACAAAACAGAACTTGTCTCTGCATAGATACCTAGGCAGCATACACATGTCGGTCTGGATGGCCCTAAAGCTCCAGATGTGTATTTGCCAAATTTTGATTAAGGAGTTATCCAGTCATCTTTCCAAATGAAATTGTGTGTGGGGCCAGGTTTGTCTTTGATATGCTTTTAAGGATCATGTGTGTTCCATCTCCGATATATTTGGTGGAGCAGATTCTTGATTTTGCCAGAGTCCTGTACACCTGCATTTACTTTGGGTGCCTGCATTACAAACTTGGCAGGTGAGTGGATCCAGAAGGATATTCACAAGAATCTCCAAGTATAGATATCATCTGCCTTTAGCAAGTTGGTGAATACCAACATTTTCCATGTTTTCTGGGGCCACAAGGATGTTGCCTCTTTCCCGGGGCTGTGTCCACGCATACTGTGCAGGTAAGCGTGCTTTATTTTAATGACTTGAGAGCAGGAATTGTAATGCCTCCTTTACTCCTCTCTTAATCCTTTGTTGCACTTAACACCAAAACCATTGGATGTAAAAGCTGTTTGGGAGAAACTAGTTGGCACTTAAGTGTAATTCTGTGTATTTATTATATGTCACAGTGAGTGTTGGAAGGACCACCCATTAGGATCTAGTCAATCTGCTGATTATTTCAGTCTGTTTTCCTACCCTCCTACATAGTAGCTCCCTCTGCACAGTGGCAGGCAGGAGTTTGTCTTATCAGTTGCTCTGTCATATGATCCGTTAGCAGCTGCTTACCTGGGGCTCCCTTTTCTGGTGTGGGTGGGTAAGTAGGAGTCATACTCTTTTTTTAACAAAAAAAAAAAGAAAAAGACTTTGTGGTGCCCATGGTACAGTATCTATGGACAAACCCCATCAGTGGTCTGTTCATGTCTTCGAAAGGCAATGCTCCAGTGTTTGAGACTTCAGCTGGGTAGATGCCCACTCGAGGGGTTAATAGGGTACATCAATTGTGTTGAGCCAGTCTCTTTATTTTGCAGGTTTCTGTCCGGTGATTCGTTGACCCCATTTCAAAATACTGTTCCAAGGGATTCCTCTGACCCATTGCCGTTTCTGCTGACTCCTCCTGGCATGCTCCAGATGATGAACCAGAATTTTTACCGCAACCCAAGGCGGTCCTCCCCTTCCTCTCTTCGTGGACGCTTGAATAGGGCACTTTCCCTTGGCACCATCCCATCTCTGGCCAGAGCAGGTACGCTTCAAAAAACTACTTGTAATGTATGGGAATGTTGTTACTTCCCTGAGGTGTTGCGGGTCTGTTACCAAAGAAGGCACAAGGTGTTTCTTTGTGAAGTATTTATTCTGTTCTCGCGTCTCGCCATGCATTTGAGAACTGTTTTTTTTTTTTTTTTTTTAAGACCTTTCAATGAGGTAGTCCTATGTATCTTTATTTAATGGTGAAAATACAAGTAACAATTAAGTTAATACTTCGCTTTGTTCTATTATTGATTATCTTGGTCCTCCAAATGACCCTCCAGTGTAAAACAATTTTCAGGCCCCCACTGTGGTCCCAGCCCGCCAGTTAAAAAAGCCCTATTATGATCCTTCTGTAAGCTTGCTTTTTGATTGTGGTTATTCCAGTTTGAGTGTACAGTTGTGAAGACACTGACAACACAAAATTGAACAAATGGGTCCCTCATCTGATCTAATATGCCCTTGTGAAAGTGCTGTGGTCTGAACAGGAGACGAGCATACAGATCAATGCTTTTGGAACTGAGGGCTTTCAGATGGAAGCTACGCTCATACTTAACCTGCGTGAAAGGTTCATTCTTAGTGATAAAGACTGTCAGCAGAACTTCAGTGTTCTATATGAGCAGGAAAGGAAAAACAAGAATACACATACAGAGGCGTTGGGCCATATACCATTACATAGCCCCGCAGGCAAAAGACAACCAAGAGGGTGCACCCAGCCAAACAATGCAAAAGGTGCCACAAATAGGACAAAAGTCATTATTGGTTCATGGACTTACTTAATCTGCTACAGACAGATCCCATTCTACTGGGATCATACCAGATTGTTCCCAGGATGCCAGTGCCATGTATTTCAACACACCCCAGGATAGCTGAAGTCATCAGCTGGGCTCCCGAGTATAACTAATTTTCTTCACTACATAGTCTTGCTGATTCTAGAGACTTTCTTGCAAGGGCTGAGTACACCAACAGCACATGTAAGTTAACATAGGAAAGATTTTGCTTCTGGCTCTCAACTAGAGGTCTTCAAAACCTTTTCTGTGCAACTGGAATGGAGAAGAAATTGTTTCAGCGATCTAGTGGCGCCCTCGTGCTCTTAGGAGTGAGTGAACACTAGAATGTCTGATGGAACAGGCGACTTAGACCATGTAGCAGACCATAGCCTACTCCTGAGGCTGCCAGGGATGAGCCTTTATTTCGCTCATGAAACTAGCATGTCCTTCTTGAAGGCTGAGTTCATGAAACACCAAATCAGTGAGAAGACTGTATTCATAGAAGGAGGAGTATTGTCAACTTCATATTCACACCAGCCCACCTAGACTGTCCAGTTGCCTGCTGTGCGGTGCTCACAGGCCATCTCCTATTCTGACATGGCCGGATGAGTGACCTCCTTTCTTTAACGTAAAATGTTTTGAAATGTTTTATTTATTTTAGTCCTTGGAAAGCCTGCGGGAGATGTCAGCACATTAAGGCAGTCTGTGACCATGATAAAATACCTCTCAGCAAAAACAAAACTTGCCTTGATCTCTGCCACAGGGGTATTCCCTTCCTAATTGCGACTTGCAGTGCAATGTAGGATTGTTCTGCGAACTCGGGCGCAAACCAATCGCAATTTGCACCCATTTCAAATGGGTACTAACACTTTCGCAAAAGGGAAGGGGTCCCCATGGGACCCCTTCCCCATTGTGAATGTCACTGTAAACATTTTTTCAGAGCAGGCAGTGGTCCTACGGACCACTGCCTGCTCTGAAAAAATGAAACGAAAACGTTTAATTTTTAGTTTTTGTAATGCATCTCGTTTTCCTTTAAGGAAAACGGGCTGCATTACAAAAAAAAAAACTGCTTTATTGAAAAGCAGTCACAGACATGGTGGTCTGCTGTCTCCAGCAGGCCACCATCCCTGTGAGGGCCGCCATTCGCAAGGGGGTCGCAAATTGCGACACACCTCATGATTATTCATGAGGTGGGCATTTGCGAAGCCCTTGCGAATGTAGGATGGTGTCAGGGACACCATCCTACATTCGGATTTGCGACTCGCAAATTGTGACTCGCTCTGACTCGCAATTTGCGGGTCGCAAATCTGAACCTACCTACATGTGGCCCCAGATTCTTAAAGAAAGTCATAAAAGTGCACCCATGGTATATGTCGTACCCCTATAAAATATTTGTAAACTGTATTTTAGCATGGGTAAATACGCATGTGTAGATTTGCTCATGTGAAAATCTATTGAGCATTTGCAAGTTCATTTTCCCTCCGGCCACTTTCTTCCCCACCCTGGAAGAAGTTCTAATTCTGCCATTGTCAGGAGTAAATGTCCAACCTTTCTTATTATGGGAAAATATTAGAGAGAAGCTGGTGAAAATCTTTAAAACATATAGGTTAGTAGGTTTGCAGACTCAAAGGCATTCCAGCCCTGGAACTATTGCTTACTGCTTCCTCCAGCCCCAGTATGCAGATCTGCAGAAAGGTGGCAAAATAAGGAAATTGCTACAGTAGGGATTGAAACTGCAAGTATTCAAGCCCTACTATGATAGTAGCCCTGGCATAATCAGAGAGGTTATTATCAGAGCTCTTGCATAATGAGATTACTGCCATAATTTGGCGCCACACTACATGGCACCAAAGGGACAAGTAGATCATTTTACAGGACAAGTAGATTTGAGAAGCAACCTGTCCCCTGGACAAGTAGATATTTTAATAAATTCCACACCACTGGGCTTTCCTAGCCAGCTCAGCAGATTAGTACAGAATTCAACATGGAATAAGTGAACTATAGTTGATTTAAAATGTGTGTGAATGTGCAGCAATAAGACCTTCGTGGTCTTCAAGGAGGTACCAGAAGGCAAGTCTTAATAGATTTAGTGTGTGACTGAGCATGTTAATGCAACATGAGTATTAGTATTTTTATAGTAAGCTTATAATCATTAAGGCACATATGTTGGCGAGTTCACTATCTCATAGGTAAATGTCCCCTTCGACCAGAAGAGGACTTAACTTGTCCTGCGGCTTCAGGTAGCGGATGTTAATCACACAGCCACATGTTGGCTGTTGTGTCTAGCATCTGGACATGACTCAGTCACCGCAAACGTGATTTGGCATGATTTTTGCATAATGTAGTTTATGCCATGAGGTTCCTATGGAGATGCGTTCCCTTTTCATTATAACATACATCAAGTACTCCTTCCCACTTTGATCTTCCGAAAAAGAGACAGAAGAGGCCAGAGTAGACTGGGCTGAGATCATCTTGATAACTCCAAATTGAACCAGGAGAGAGTTGTACCCTCATTGGTTGAGCTTGATCTTTTACCATTTCTATCTATCTCTTGATTCGGCTGCTTCTTTGGTAAAATCTCCTGTCTCAGCAACAGGACAAGGTCCTGCACCCCAATCTCCACTACCTAGACATCTATGTGTGGTGATTGAGTAGATTTGATTTACCTGCTGAAAAGTGGTTATTGTTCTTTCCACTAGATGCACATCAACCAAATCTGATTATTCCAATCCTTGGACCAAATTTGTTGCCTGGTGTAAAGTTACCAAGTTGACCTTCTGCAGGACAAACTGTCAGATGGTTTAGTCTGTCACTGGCCAAGCAAGACATTGTACTGGGCACTGTTAAAGTTTGTCAATTATGCCTACCTTTCTGTTTGCCTCATCAGCCTTTCTTATTTATGTCACCTGTTGTGATGTTTTATGAGGGTCTCTCAACTACATCTTTTCCTCTGCATCGTTAATTATGCCTCAGTAGGGCCTTACTTTGCTCCTTATGTTCTTCATGTGCACGGTCTTTTAGGTCATAAGGTGTTTTTCCGAGGTTACTGCCCATCAAGATGTTATTTCTTATTACAATTACTTCTGTTTGCCATGTCAGCGAGCTGCAGGTGCTGTCAGTGCAACTTCTGTACACCACCTTTTCTCTGGATAAATTGGTTTTGCGATATCTGGCTTTATTTTTGCCAAAAGTGGTGTCACCCTTAAATTTGGGACAGCTCTTTATTCTCCCTGCGTCTTGTTTCCTCTGCTTGTCCCACGAAGGAGAAGAACCTCCACTTACTGGCACTCGAAGAGCTCCTAACTTTGACATGAGAGCAATGGGTGGGCGATTAGCCTGTTATCTGCTTTGTCTGTACTTAGAAGGGAGAGGTGGTCCAGAAGCAAATCTCATCTGCATCTGTACTGTGCATAAGAACATGTTCCCTGGCCAAAAGGAGTCTCCTGATGACCTTAGGGTCCATTCATCCAAATCAGGGGCCACCATGACTGCAGTGGTGTGAGGTTTTCTGCTACATTAATATCCGTACACACCTTTACCAGGCATTACGGTTTCTTCCGTCAAACCACAGGACAGTCAGGTTGAATAATAGGAAGTTGGGAGGGCAAGAGAAAGAACACCTGCCACTGTTAACTACCATCTCTCGCCTAAAAAAATGTTTTTTTGGGGGCCTTAAGATAAGTTAACAGATGAAAATACTACTGGTCCTGCCAGTTACTGTTGAGATGCATATTTTTGGGAGGTAGACCCATAACCAGTCCACCTTTTGAGAAGACTCTGCCTTCAAAGTATGTAAGGCACTCCCACCATAACTGATTACAAATGTTCTTGTTACTCTCCTTCAAGATAGAAAGATTTCATATATCACTGTCTGATAACTTTGACCTTATCCACCTTCAAAGGTGCTTCTGTTATCTTCAATAGCACCTCTACTGAAGTGAGGTTCTATTCCAATAGACAACTTACTGAGAAAATATTAGCTACTCGCAGCTTCTAGGACATGTAGTGCACCAAAGGAATGTATTCAAAAGCAACGCAACTCAGAAGCATAACAGCTCTCTAGAATGGGATATCACAGTGCAGTGGTGCACTCATCAAGATAATATACCAAATTAGACAAAATGTAATTCTCCTACTTTGCCAGCAATGTCTCCAAGTGCCTCCTTTTGGCAAAACAATTAATTTTCACGTTGTCTTGACAAGGGCTGCGGTACAGCTGTGTTCAAGGCGTATGTGGCTGTAGATACACATGCTTGGCATAATCCTCCCATCTACTAGTATTGGGCTCAGATGTGTGCAAGTTGTTTTTCTTTCGAAGAAAGCCTTGCGAATCATGAGATAGAGTGGTGACTCCTCTTGCTGGCAAACGAAGGCTCCATTGTTAGATTGTTATCTTCTGCTGTCTGGTTCAGATGTGTGCTCACCTGCTCCGGTTTGAAACCATTGTTGCTTATTCTTTCTTGGGCTTTACCGTCAATCGTGACTTTTTCTGTCTCCGTAGTCCATTCATCTAAGTTGTCTTAGTCAAAGTGACTCGAGAAGGCTGTGGGCCTTAGCCCTCTGGGGCGGTCTTTTAATCTTTGACGTTCCCTTCGCAACATAGTATTCCAGTAATGGAACAGACACCTTTCTGCTTCTGTCCTCGCTGCCACGCAAAGGACTCATGCACCGATCTCCATCAGATGTGTAACTTGTGCCTCTCCCTTGACCGCAAGGAGGCTACCTGTGAGGCCTACAAATCCTTTCATTCCAGAACTCTTTGGACCCAAGGACCTTTAAGAGGAGGCCCAGGCGTCTGCTGCAGATGGAGGCACCTTCTACCCCGACAACCACTCCGGCTCCAATGCAGGGTCACACACTAGGTCAAGCTGTGCGTACTGTGCCCCCACCACCCACCCAGACCAGCGCAAAGGGTCGCCTACCTATCCCATATCAGGCAAAATCTGCCTCTGAGCCCTTTGGTGCTAAAAAGTAACCGCACAGGCAGCAAGCTCCCAAACACTCCTCCTGCATGAGAGCTGAGCCGCCCCTCAAAGCTGAAACCCTCGGCATCAAAACCCTGCTGCACCTTCATGTTAAAACCACCTTCTTAGGACCTGAAACCTTCGGCACCAAAACCACTGGCACAAAAAAAATAGACGTCTGAACCGAAATCCTAAACGATCAGCAAGCAGCACAGTTCTGAGCCTGTGGAACCTGTTTTTCAATGGCTGCAAAGAGGAGATAGACTCTAGGCAAAAACACTAGAAATAACTTGAATAGCTGATTTCCTATGGTTTTGTACGTTTATAATGTGAGCCTAACTAGAACGTCCCTATATCCTTTGGTTTTAGTAAAATGTATGTATATATATGTGTGTGTTTGTTTGTGTATGTATATATGTTCGATGGCATGTGTAGCTGCAGATTCACATGCTGTGCACTGTTCCTGCCATCTAGTGTTGGGCTCGGAGTGTTACAAGTTTTGTTTTTCTTCGAAGAAGTCTTTTCGAGTCACGGGACCGACTCCTCCCTTAAGGCTCCATTGCGCATGGGCATCGACTCCATCTTAGATTGTTTTCTTTCCGCCATCGGGTTCGGGCGTGTTCCTCTTCGTTACGTGATTCGAATCAGGAAAGTATTAAAATCATGGAAAACCCGTCTGTATTGTTGCGTTCGGGTAATATCTTCAATCGATACATCAGCACCGACGAGACAACCGCTTCGGTGGCCCTTCGGGGCTTCCTCGCCCAGCCGAGGCCTGGTCGGCCCGACCACACCTGTCGTCAAAGCCTCATGGACCAGACCCCCTTCTGTTTCTGTCCGACGTCCCACGCTAAGTATCCATACACAGACCAGCATCAGATCTGTAATCTGTGTCTGTCACCAGAGCACAGAGAGGATACTTGCGAGGCCTGCAAGGCCTTTGAGTCGAAAAACACCTTAAGAGATCGGGGGGCGAGACGCTTGCAGATGGCATTTGAAATCGTCACACCTCGACGTCGAAGAGGAGGAAAAGGCTATCTCCATCCAGGGATCGGAATCGGACGACTCAGACGGAGACTGACAGCGGGCCAAAAAGTGAGTACGCCTGCCCCGACACAACCCCAAAGTCAGCCAAAAAAACAAAAGGCCTCTGGGACGCCACTACTTGAAGGTCATGGCTCGACCCATAGAAAAAGCGGTGACCAAGCAACACCTTCGGCACCGAAGAATGCCAAAATCGTGCCGAAGTCTTCCAACTCGAGTCGAGAAACCGGCGTTGAAAAAAGCAGACATAGCCTGGTTGAAGCCACTAAGCCTCGAAAGAGCCTTTCAGAGCCGAGGCCAACCATCACAATGGGCATTTCGGTGTCGAAAAAAAAAAGACCTCTTATACAGAGGAACATGGTCTCTCCAAACAACTGAAGGAGAGGCATAGGTTTGAAGAGGAGCTGGATATTGAAGAGGTTGATCAAAATCAAACAAGAATACAGATCCATAAGGATACTGGAAGGATTCAAACAGCCCCTCCTCTCAAATTTAAGAGAAAATTGGCTTTTCAACCACAGAGACTGAAACTGATCAGCCAAGAGCCAGAAATATCGCCACCACATTCACCACAAAGGACAGGGTCACCAAATGGCACACCAACTGCACAGTCACCGGGTGATGGATTAAGTAGAACCCTGGGACCTCCTACGATCCCCCGGTTTCGGACAATAGCCCTGAGTGCTACCCCTCAAAACCATCTCCACCAGAGGATAACACCTCTTATTCCCAAGTCTTGGCCAGGGCTGCGACATTCCATAATGTCACTATGCATTCGGAACCAGTGGAGGATGACTTCCTTTTCAATACCCTGGCTTCCTCGCATGCGTCATATCAAAGCCTGCCTATGCTACCTGGCATGCTTAAGCATGCACAGCAAGTGTTTCAAGAGCCGGTCAAAGGAAGAGCCATCACACCGCAGGTGGAAAAAAAGTACAAACCACCCCTGTCGGACCCAGTGTTCATTACGCAGCAGCTCCCACCAGACTCTGTAGTGGTTGGTGCCACAAGGAAACGTGCAAACTCGCAATCATCAGGAGATGCACTACATCCTGATAAAGAAAGTTGCAAGTTTGACGCAGCGGGAAAGAGGGTGGCGTCGCAAGCTGCCAACCAATGGCGTATTGCAAATTCACAGACCCTCCTCGCCCGTTGCGACCGAGCTCACAAGGATGAAATGAGTGACATCATTCAGCATCTACCTAAAGAGTATCAGAAACTGGCTCAACAGGTGGTAGAGGAAGGGCAAGCCATCTCCAACAATCAGATTCGTTCGGCACTGGACTCCGCCAACACTGCCGCAAGAACTGTAAACACGGCAGTCACATTCAGGAGAAATGCTTGGTTACGAAGCTCAGGATTCAAACCTGAAATACAGCAGGCAGTATTAAACATGTCATTTAATCAGCAGCAACTGTTTGGGCCGGAAGTGGACACAGCCATTGAAAGATGAAGAAGGACACTGACACGGCCAAAGCCATGGGCGCGCTCTACTCTTCCCAGTATAGGGGGACATTTAGAAAACCACAATTTAGGGGAGGTTTTTGACGGCTACCTTCAGAGGCATCCACCTCTCAAGCAAAACCCACCTACCAGTCCCAATATCAGGGAGGGGGGTTTCGCGGACCATTCAGGGGACAATTCCCAAGATCAAGGGGAAAGTTTCAGCCTACCAAACAGGCCCCCAGCAACAAACAGTGACTCCAATGTCACCCTTCCCCAACATGCATCACCAGTAGGGGCAAGATTAACACTTTACCACAAACACTGGACAGACATAACCACGGACACATGGGTTCTATCAATTATCCAACATGGTTACTGCACAGAGTTCACACATTTCCCTCCAGATGTTCCCCCAAAAGCGCACAAACTGTCGGCACAACATCTAGAACTATTACAAATAGAGGTACAAGCACTATTAACAAAACAAGCCATAGAACTAGTACCTCACCACCAAAAAGAAACAGGGGTTTATTCTCTATATTTCCTTATTCCCAAAAAAGACAAAACACTAAGACCAATTCTAGATCTCAGGACATTAAACCTCTTCATCAAATCAGAACATTTCCACATGGTCACACTACAAGATGTAGTTCCTTTACTGAAACATGGAGAATACATGGCAACATTGGATCTAAAAGATGCGTATTTCCATATACCCATCCATCCATCTCACAGAAAATACCTCCGATTTGTTATACAGGGCAAACACTATCAATTCAAGGTACTGCCCTTCGGGATAACAGCACCCAGAGTATTTACAAAATGCCTTGCTGTAGTAGCAGCTCATATAAGGAGACATCACATGCACGTACTCCCACATCTCGACGATTGGCTAATAAAAGCCAACACTCGACACCTGTGTCAAAATCACACGCAGTATGTAATAGATACCCTACACAAACTAGGCTTCTCTGTAAATTACCAAAAATCTCACTTGCAACCATCCCAACTACAACAATACTTGGGAGCAACACTTAACACACAAAAAGCAATTGCCACTCCAAGCCCACAGAGAGTACAATCATTTCAAACTGTGGTGTCAAACATACAACCAAATCACCAGTACACAGTCAGACTTGTCATGAAGCTCCTAGGCATGATGGCATCATGCATCGCTATTGTCCCAAACGCACGGCTACACATGCGGCCATTACAGCAGTGTCTAGCAAAACAATGGACGCAGGCACAGGGTCAGCTTCAGGATCTAGTGTTGATAGCCTGCCAGACAGTTTTTGCTTCAGTGGTGGAACCCTGTAAATTTAAACAAAGGGCGGACATTTCAATACCCATTGCCTCACAACAGATGCTTCAATGATTGGGCGGGGAGCACACTTCAACAATCACAATATACAAGGACAATAGGACAATCAACAAAAACAACTACACATAAATCACTTAGAACTGCTAGCGGTCTCCCTAGCACTAAGAGCCTTTCAACCCCTTCTAGTCCACAAACACATTCTTGTCAAGACAGTCAATATGACAACAATGTACTGTCTAAACAAACGGGGGGGGCACTCATCACAACTATGCCTCCTAGCACAAAACATTTGGCATTGGGCAATTCACAACATTCGCCTGATAGCGCATTATATACCAGGCATTCACAATCAGTTAGCCGACAATCTCAGTCGAGATCACCAGCAAACTCACGAGTGGGAAATACATCCCCAGATTCTACAAGAATACTTTTACTGCTGGGGAACACCAGACCTAGATCTGTTTGCGACAAAACAAAACTCAAAAATGCCAAAACTTCGCATCCAGGTACCCACACCCTCAGTCCAAGGGCAATGCTCTATGGATCAATTGGTCAGGGATATTTGCTTAGGCTTTTCCCCCTCTCCCACTCATTCCTTTCCTAGTCAACAAACTGAGTCAAAACAAACTCAAACTAATACTCATAGCACCAACATGGGCTCGCCAGCCGTGGTACACCACAATGTTGGACTTCTCAGTAGTACCTCACATCAAACTCCCAAACAGACCAGATCTGTTAACACAACACAAACAACAGATCAGACACCCCAATCCAGCATCGCTGAACCTAGCAATCTGGCTCCTGAAGTCATTGAATTTGGCTATCTAAACCTTTCAAACGAGTGTATGGAAGTCATTAAATAGGCAAGAAAACCGACAATAAGGCATCGTTATGCTAATAAATGAAAAAGGTTTGTTTTCTACTGCCAAGCAAACCAAATCACACCGTTAGATGCTTCTATACAAAACATTGTGAGTTATTTACTACACCTACAAAAAGCAGTTCTGATGGATACAACTACCTGTGGATTCCTCACCTCATGAATACTCCCATGGCGCCAGCATTCTACGGAAATCTTCTTACTAGTCTCTGCACGTCGACGAGGACGTCACTGTCTCGCACGCGACGCCGTCTGACGTCATACAGGCAATAAGAGGTCCTCGACGACGTGCGGACGTCAGTTCCCTTTTTTCCGTGCATTCGAAACGGTTATCTTCGAGGGAGCAACTGTTACTCTTGCGGTTACAGTGTATATCTTGCTGCGTACTCTTTCTCTGTGGAAATAATGTCGCAGAGAAAGTCTGGATTTAAGCCTTGTCGTGAGTGTGGAGGCAAGATGTCGGTGACGGATCCTCATTCCGATTGCCTTTGGTGTTTGAGCTCCGACCACGACGTCTCGACTTGTGATTCGTGTCAGCACATGAATCCGAAGGCCATTAAAGAACGCGAGGCGAAGCTGTTTATGGCCAAGTCAAAGGAGAAGCATCACAAGAAAAAGTCTTCTCCAAGACATCGGCGTCATCGAGACTCCCGGCGCCGTAGAGAATCTCGGCGTCATTCAAGGGAGGCTCGTTCCAGGTCTCCGGATCGGCGCCGGAGGACATGGGAGGTCAGCCCCACGGTGACGCCGCATCCTTCGACGCCGTTGCTCTCTCCGACGTCTCCAACTTCGCCTGGACAGGCGTCGGTGATTGAGGTATTGGAGCCTCAGGTGTTTTCTCCGGCGCAGACGCCGAGGCCGGCGTCGGGGTCGCCTCCGAGTCAGGCACCCCAGTATCCGGCTTTTCCCACCCCTGGAGCCGATAGTTCCGCATTCTTGAATGCGATGTATGCCATCTTCCAACAGATGGCTCCAGGGGGTGCTCCGGCTGGGCCTTTGGCCTTTTCTTTGGGTGATCCTGCGCCTCTTCGGCCGGCACCCTTTATGCCCTTTCTCCCGTTTGGGAACGTGGGCTCGGCGCCAGTGTCGGCGCCGGTGGCCGCTCCGATGGCTTCGGAGGGATTGGCCCCAGGGATTTCCATCCCGTCGACGTCGAGATTTCGGCCTGTGACTCCGGTGGGTCCATCCGTTTCATCTGCTCTTCAGTCGGCGCCGAAGTTACCTGTGGCGCCGGATGAGGCGTCGGTGGCTTCGGAAGATCGGCGCCGATCTCCGACTTCGGCGGAGGTGTTGTCGACTCCGCGGATTGAGCAACGACTGCATTCAAGGAGGCGTGCTCTCCGGGTACTAGAGGAGCAGGAGTACCAACGAGCCCTAGAGGAAGGAGAGCTAGAGGACTCGGGTGATGGGCTGCGTGGACTGGAGTCGGCCAGTGGGCTGGACACTTCCCCTGAGTGGGACCTTTCGTCCCCGGGGGAATATACCGAGGAAGCTGCTTCCTTTCATACAGTGGTACGGAAGGCAGCTAGTTTTTTGGACCTGCCTTTGCCGGTGGTGGAGGCGAAACAAAACCTTTTGACAGAGGTGTTGCATCCGGCCTCAGCCGCGGCGGAGCCTCTATTACCTTTTAATGACGCTCTGCTGGATCCGGTTTTAGAGGTGTGGAAGAAGCCGGCATCTTCCCCAGCAGTTCACAGAGCCGTGGCCAGGAGGTATCGGACGGCTCCAACTGATCCTGGTTTCCTATCTAGGCACCCTACGCCGGAGAGCTTGGTTGTGCAGGCCTCCTGTTCGTCCAAATCAGCGCCTGGTTCTTTCCCGACGGTGCCTGGGGACAGAGACTCAAAAAAGCTAGAGGCGCAGTCGAAGAAGATTTTTTCGTCCTGCAGTCTGGCGTTAAAAGCCACTAATGCGACCTGTATCCTGGGGAGGTATATTCATGCTCTGATGGATGACATCTCCTCTTCGTTTACAGAGCTTCCCCAGGGTCTTTTGGATCTTGTCTCTGATGCCCAGGCTGCTGCGACCCAAATTATCCAGACGGGACTGGATACCACCGACTCGGTAGCCAGAGCAATGGGCACAACTGTGGTGGAAAGGAGACAGGCCTGGCTACGTAACTCGGGCTTTTCGGCAGATGTACAGTCCACATTGTTGGATCTCCCGTTTGATGGGGACAAACTGTTTGGGGCTAAGGCTGATTCGGCCTTGGAACGCTTTAAGGAGAGCAGGGCCACGGCTAAGTCGTTGGGACTCCAAGCTCCTTCTTCCACGGCCTCTTCCAGATTCTTCAGGAGGTTTCGTGGATTTGGGCGTGGCTCTTCCTCCTCTTCCTTTCGGGGAAGATATCAGCAACCTGCCTCTTCCCACCCCTATAGATCTTTTAGGGGGAGGGGTAGGGTCCGCACCAGGGGAGCCTCTCAGCAGCACTCTGCCTCTTCCTCATCCTCTGGCGGGGTGCAGCAGGGGAAGCAGCCTTAGGCTTCCACCATTTCCCACTCACTCCTCTCCTGTAGGGGGAAGATTACAGCATTTTCTCACCAAATGGGAGACTGTTACGTCGGACACTTGGGTTCTCAGTGTTGTGGGAAAAGGCTACACCCTTCCCTTTCGGGAGTTTCCGCCCCTCATCCCGCCCCGCCCTTCGTATTGTTCACAAGAACACCTCCTGTTGCTAGAACAGGAGGTGGAAGTCCTCCTTTTAAAGGGCGCGGTGGAGTTGGTCCCGGAGCAGGAAAGGGGTCAAGGAGTTTACTCAAGGTATTTCCTGATTCCCAAGAAGGATGGTCGTTTGAGACCAATTCTGGACCTGAGGATCTTGAATTGGTTCCTCAAGCAGGAAAAGTTCAAGATGCTGACCCTAGCACAGGTGCTTTTGGCGTTGAACATGGAAGACTGGATGGTGTCTGTCGACTTGCAGGATGCTTACTTTCATATCCCGATACTCAAGTCACACAGGAAGTATCTCCGGTTTGTGGTGGGATCGCAACACTACCAGTTTGCGGTCCTTCCGTTTGGTCTTACTTCAGCACCTCGAGTCTTCACGAAGGTGATGTCGGTGGTTGCGGCAGAGCTCAGAAGGAAGGGGATAGCAGTATTCCCTTACTTGGACGATTGGTTGATCAAAGCCAAGTCCCCGGAGCTTGTGTTGCGTCATCTGCAGTCAACAACCCAGTTGTTGTTCGACCTGGGCTTTTCGGTGAACGAGCCCAAATCTCACCTGGAGCCCTCTCAGCGCCTCCTGTTCATAGGGGCAGTACTGGATACGACATTGGGTCGGGCCTTTCCTCCGCCTCAGCGGATTCAAGATATTCAGGATTTGGTTCCAATGTTTCGAAACGGAGCGGTAGTTCCAGTCCTCAAGGTCCTTCGTCTGCTCGGTCTTTTTGCCTCCTGCATTCTGTTGGTCACGCATGCTCGCTGGCACATGAGGGCTCTTCAGTGGTGCCTCCGAAGGCAGTGGTCTCAACACAGAGGGGATCTAGAGGGTACTGTCAAGATCTCCAGAGATGCTGCTGTGGATTTGAAGTGGTGGATTGCAAGCAACAATCTTTCACAAGGAAAACCGTTCCAGCAGTCGCCACCAGTGGCCACAGTCATAACGGATGCTTCCACTCTAGGGTGGGGAGCTCATCTGGGGGATCTGGAGATCAAAGGTCTTTGGTCTCCAGAGGAACAGATTTTTCACATCAATCTGTTAGAGTTACGGGCTGTACGTCTGGCTCTCAAGGCCTTCCTCCCTTCCCTTCGTGGTCAGTCGGTACAGGTCCTAACGGACAATACTACCACGATGTGGTACATAAACAAGCAGGGAGGAGTGGGGTCGTACCTTCTCTGCAGAGAAGCTCTTCGACTATGGTCCTGGGCAAAGGACCATCGGATTTGCTTGATAGCAAACCATCTGGCCGGAGTCTTGAACGTGCGTGCGGACAGTCTCAGTCGCCACTTCTCGGCAGACCACGAGTGGCGTCTCCATCCAGATCAAGTCCGTTTAATCTTCCAGAAGTGGGGGTTTCCTCGGGTAGATCTGTTCGCCACTCGAGAGAACGCGCATTGTCCGTTGTTCTGCAGCCTTCAGTATCCGATGCAGGAAGCATTGGGGGACGCGTTTCAAATGACCTGGTGCGGCCAGTTGCTTTACGCGTTTCCTCCCATACCCTTGATTCCTCGAGTATTGAGGAAGATTCGCCAAGACCGGGCTCTAGTAATCGTAATAGCTCCGGATTGGCCAAGGAGGGTGTGGTACTCCGACCTTCTCCAACTCTCAACGTGCCCGCCGCTCCGTCTCCCTTTCAGGGCAGACCTCCTCTCGCAGTCGCAGGGGCAGGTTCTACACCCCAACCTCCAGAGTCTGCACCTACATGCCTGGAGATTGAACGGGGCAACCTGAGTTCCTTCTCTCTCCCGCCTGAGGTAGTGGATGTTATATTAGCGGCCAGGCGACACTCCACTAAATCTATCTACGCTAATAGGTGGTCTAAATTTGTTGCGTGGTGTGGAGAGAGGCAGATTGATCCTTTACAAGCTCATCTATCGGACGTTTTGTCTTTTGCTCTATCTCTGGCGCAGAAAGGTTGTGCAGTGGCTACCATTAAAGGTTATTTATCGGCCTTGTCAGCCTTCATATGTCTTCCAGACCAACCATCTTTATTTAAATCCCCTATTGTTATCAGATTCTTGAAAGGTCTTCTAAATCAATATCCTCCAAAGCCATTCGTTATGCCGCAATGGGATTTGTCCTTAGTCCTGACTTTCCTTATGGGGTCCCCTTTTGAACCTATGCATTCTTGCCCCTTAAGGTATTTGTTTTTAAAAACAGTCTTCCTGATAGCTATAACATCAGCAAGGAGAGTGAGTGAGTTGCAGGCCTTATCAGTAAAACCCCCTTATACAACTTTTTATGGGGATAAGGTGGTGTTGAGGACCAAGGCTGCTTTCCTCCCGAAGGTTGTTTCACCCTTCCATTTGGCTCAGGCAATTACTTTGTCCACGTTCTATCCTCCGCCTCATCCTTCCAAAGAGGAAGAAAGACTGCACCGTCTGGATCCAAAGAGAGCGTTGAGCTTCTTTATCAATAGAACAAAGGATTT
Organism: Pleurodeles waltl; assembly: GCF_031143425.1. Taxonomy (NCBI): domain Eukaryota; kingdom Metazoa; phylum Chordata; class Amphibia; order Caudata; family Salamandridae; genus Pleurodeles; species Pleurodeles waltl. The sequence goes on from NC_090445.1 coordinate 1,541,236,468, forward strand.
CAGGCTGGAGGATCAGCTGTTTATTGGATACGTGGGCAAGAGGAGAGGAAAGGCAGTCCACAAGAGAACACTATCCAGGTGGGTTGTTCTTTGCATTAAAATATGTTACTCTTTGGCAAAGAAGGATCCTCCTGAGGGCATTAGAGCTCATTCCACCAGAGCTAAGTCGGCCACTTCGGCCTTAGCCAGAGGTGTTCCTGTGGTCGACATCTGCAAGGCCGCAACTTTGTCGTCCCTTCACACTTTTGCAAAACATTACTGTTTAGATTCTGAGGTTAGAAGGGACGGCCATTTTGCACGGTCAGTGCTGCAGGATTTCTTGGTTTGACCATTTAGGCACCCATCGCCGGGCGTGATACTGCTTTGGGACTCTATTCATGAGGTGAGGAATCCACAGGTAGTTGTATCCATCAGAAGAACGAGTTACTTACCTTCGGTAACGACTTTTCTGGTGGATACATTAGCTACCTGTGGATTCCTCACGGTCCCACCCGCCTCCCCGTTGCCTTTATGGTCTTGCCAAGTAATCCTTGAGTGCGCTCCTCTTGATCTTTGAGGGTGCAATAGATGTATATATATAATATATTTATATATATATATGGGTATATGTGTATATATCTTTATGTATATACTTGGTGTGTGTATATATTTTTAAAAGAAAGAGTTTTATATATATATATATATATATATATGTACATAAAAAAGATTTACAGTTATTCATACAATGTGGTGTATTTTTACAATATAATGGATGTTGCTTTGTTCTTTCATTGCATTGCCTGGTTGTTCTCATGCACGTAAAAAATGATTGGTACTGACGTCCGCACGTCGTCGAGGACCTCTTATTGCCTGTATGACGTCAGACGGCGTCGCGTGCGAGACAGTGACGTCCTCGTCGACGTGCAGAGACTAGTAAGAAGATTTCCGTAGAATGCTGGCGCCATGGGAGTATTCATGAGGTGAGGAATCCACAGGTAGCTAATGTATCCACCAGAAAAGTCGTTACCGAAGGTAAGTAACTCGTTCATCTGGGTTTTTCATCCGTCAAAATTCATCTCACTACAATCTCTGCTTACCTGCAGATTAAACATACAAAGTCACTTTTTAGAATCCCAGTTATTAAAGCCTTTATGGAAGGACTAAAAAGGATCATAACTCCAAGAACACCACCAGTACCCTTGTGGAATCTTAATATTGAACTTACACGACTCATGGGCCCACCTTTTGAACCCATTCATTCTTGCCAAATCAATTCTTAACTTGGAAGGTAGCAGTTAGCGAAATACAGGCGTTTACTATCGAAGAATCATTTATACAAGTACACAAACATAAAGTGGTTCACCGCACAAATCCAAAATTTCTGCCAAAAGTCATTTCACCGTTTCATCTAAACCAAACTGTAGAGCTCCCAGTCTTCTTCCCACTGCCAGACTCAGTAGCAGAAAGAGCACTGCAGACATTAGACATAGAGAGTGGTAATGTATTACATAGATAGAACAAAACCATTTCGTAAAATTAAGCAATTGTTCGTTGCTTTCCAGAAACCCCATGCTGGTAACCCTATATCCAAACAGGGCATAGCCAGATGGATAGTCAAATGCATACAAACCTGTTACCTCAAAGCTAAGAGAGTTACCCATTACACCAAAGGCACACTCCACTAGAAAAAAAGGAGCAACAATGGCTTTTCTAGGTAACATACCAATGACGGAGATTTATAAAGCAGCCACTTGGTCTACACCTCATACGTTTACCAAACACTTCTGTGTAGATGTGTTAGCAACACAACAAACCACAGTAGGACAGGCTGTACTAAGAACATTAATTTAAACAACTTTAACTCCTACAGGCTGACCACCACTTTGGGGAGGATTACTGCTTTGTAGTCTATGCACATCATGTGTATCTGCAGCTACACTTGCCATCAAATGGAAAATGTCACTTACCCAGTGTACATCTGTTCGTGGCATGTTCCGCTGCAGATTCACATGTGCCCTCCCACCTCCCCGGGAGCCTGTAGCCGTTTAAGTTGCAATTAAAATTGTATATATGTAAATAAACATTCCTTTAGCACAAACTATGTACATACATATCTATTCTATTGCATGGACATCTTTAGTATTCTCATTCTACCACTCCTACCTCACCCTATGCGGGAATACAATCTAAGATGGAGTCGATGCCCATGCGCAATGGAGCCGAAAGGGAGGAGTCACTCGGTCCTGTGACTCAAAGACTTCTTCGAAGAAAAACAACTTGTATATATATGTTCGATGGCATGGCTATGCATTGCTTCCACCATCTAGTGTTGGGCTCAGTGTTAAAAGTTGTTTTTCTTGGAAGAAGTCTTTTTTGGAGTCACAGGATAGAGTGACTCCTCCTCTCAGTCATACTGTGCATGGGCATCAACTCCTTTGTTAGATTGTTTTCTTTCCGCTGTCTGGTTCGGACGTGTTTCCTCTCGCTCCGTGATTTTCGCTTCGGAAACTTTAGATAACTTTCTTTGACCATCGGTATTGTTTTGATCGCGTTTCCATCTATTTTCGAGCCGATAGTACTGTCCAAAACCAAATTTCGCCCTCCTGAGCGCTCCACTCTGGCCTGTTCAGGCCTACCACGCCAAAGCCTGATGGATCGGTCTCCATTCCGATTCTGTCCTCGATGCCACGTGAAATTTCCATACACAGACCAACACCTGGTATGTAATGTGTCTCTCTCTCCCGATGAACGAGAAGAGGATTGTGAAGCCTGTCATTCGTTCCGATCCAAGAAGACACTACGTGACTGGAGAGCTAGGAGACTGGAAATGGCGTCAAAGAGTGCGGAGTATATCAACACCCTTAAGGAAGAACAGGCGACAGTTTCCATTCAGGACACTGACTCCGAAGAAGACTCGGAGGAAGATAGCCAACTCAGCACTTAAGTACGACTGCCCCTACGCCCACTCCTAAAAAATCATCCAAGGCCTTGGGTGCATCACTGCCAGAGAGCCATGGTTCGACCCGCAAGAAAATACTCTGCAACCGTCCTTCGGGTTCGGCGCCGAAAAAGGCCACACCTACTTCGCTACCGGAGTCGAGCAAATCTACCAAAAGCTCAACTTCTGAACTGAGTTGGCATCCACACTCTTAAGAGTTGAAACCTCGATGTCCTGCCTTGGAGCCAAAACAAGCTGTATTTTCGGGCCGAATAAATTACAGACTAAGGAGCTGAAAAAGTATTCTTACACAGAAAAACAAGGACTTTCAAGCCGCCTAAATCAGAGCTCCAAGCCATATGATGAACAGTCCTCTAAATCATCAAAACCCTCAGGATACATTTCTGAGGACACTGACATTCAACCTATTCTGGAAATCCTGGATGAAAGACAATCAAGGATCCATATCCATAAAGAGACTGGGAGGATCATTACTGCACCTCCTTCACAGACTAAAAGAAAGTTGGCTTTTCAGGAACATCTCGATACTGCTCCACCACCAGCAAAGATTATTAAACAGAAGGAGAAGCCATTACCTTTGCATACTTCTCCACCACATTCACCACAACTTTCTTTTTCACCACCACCCATTAGCCCACCACCATCTCACTCACAGACTTATTCTCATGGTGATACGGTTGATCCTTGGGATCTGTATGATCCAGATCCCATACCAGCTAATGACCCAGACCTATATCCTTCAAAACCTTCCCCACCATAGGATACAACTGCATACACGCAGGTCATCTCTAGGGCAGCTGCGTACCACGGGGTACTTATGCACAGTGAGCCTTTAGAAGAGGATTTCCTTTTTAAATACCTTATACTCCACGTGCTCACGTTACCAGTGCCTCCCAATGCTCCTCAAGGATGCAGATGAGATATTTAAGAAGCCTGTTAAAGCTAGGGTTCTAACACCACGCATAGATTAGAAATATGAGCCTGCACCTACAGATCCAGCTTACATTACACATCAGGTACCTCCAGACTCAGTCGTTGACCGTGCCGCAAAAAAAAGGGCCAATAGTCAATCGTCCGGGGATGCCCATCCCCCTGACAAAGAAAGCAGGAAGTTTGATGCTGCTGGCAAGAGGGTAGCTACACATGCAGCTAACCACTGGCGCATTGCAAATTCATGAGTCTTGCTAGCAAGATATGATAGAGCTTACTGGGACGAGATGCAGGAGCTATTACAACACCTGCCAAAAGAACATCAGAAAAGGGCTCAACAAATTGTTGAAGAAGGTCAGGCAATAAGTAATAACCAGATAAGGTGTGCCCTTGATGCTGCAGATACAGCAGGTAGAAGTATAAATACTGCTGTAACCATACGCAGACACGCATGATTAAGTTCTTCTGGATTCAAACCAGAAATACAGCAGGCAGTACTAAATATGGCTTTCGATAAACACCTGTTTGGTCCTGAGGTTGATACCACAGTAGAGAAACTCAGGATAGATTCCGACACTGCTTAAGCAATGGGAGCCCTATACACAACACCTTACAGAGGCTCCTTTCGTAAGCAGCAATTTAGAGGAGGATTCAAGCCCCAATCTACAGAACCTTCTACCTCCCAGCCTAAACAAGGTCCAAATTCAAGGCCTCAAAAAATGTCACTACCCCATCAAAACAGTGCCTTCATAAGCATGCCACAACCTCGCACATCTCCTGTGGGGGGCAGACTGCAGCAATTCCACTCCCAATGGCAAAATATCACCACAGACCAATGGGTACTTTCAATTATCTGCAATGGTTATTGCCTAGAATTGATTTCTACCCCTCCAGATATTCCTCCTTGTTATCACAAGTTGTCCCCAGAACACAACGTTCTAGTACAAGAAGTACAATTGCTACTACTAAAAGAGGCAATATAATTAGTACCAAAATCTCAACATGGAACAGGGGTATACTCCCTATACTTCCTCATTCCCAAAAAGGATGGCACTCTCAGACTCATTCTAGATCTCAGACCACTAAATCTATATATCCTGTCAGAACACTTTCACACATAACTCTGCAGGATGTCATTCCACTACTACAAAAACAAGATTACATGACTGCATTAGATCTCAAAGATGAGTATTTCCATATACCCATCCATGCCGCTCACAGAAAATACCTAAGGTCTGTGATAGCGGGAAAACATTACCAATTCAAAGTTCTGCCTTTCGGCATAACCGCTCCAAGAGTATTCACAAAATGTCTAGGGGTAGTAGCAGCTTACCTAAGAAGACAACACATACATGCCTTTCCTTATCTAGATGATTAGCTAATAAAATCAAGCAATTTCATACAATGTCAACAACACACTGAATACACAATAGAAACCCTACATACTTTAGGATTCACTCTCAATTACCAAAAATCCCATCTTCAGCCAGCACAGGTGCAACCTTACCTAGGTGCTATTATCAATACACTAAAGGCCTTAGCCGATCCAAATACACAAATGATACAAGCTTTCCAAAATCTCATACCACAAATGCAGCCAAATCAACAGCCAACTCAACAATATGCTGTAAGATTTATCATTAAACTATTGGGAATGATAGCATTCTGCATAGCAATAGGGCAGCATGCAAGACTAAACATGAGAACACTACAACAGTGCCTCTCACAGCAATGGTCTCAAGCCCAGGGTCAATTGCAAGATCTAGTGTTAGACCGCCAAACGCACAAGTCCCGTCAATGGTGGAATCTCAGCAATTAAACAAAAGGGCGGTCATTTCAGGACCCTGTGCCTCAGACCACAAAAACAGATGCATCAATGATAGGTTGGGGAGCTCATCTCAACAATCTTACCATACAAGGGGAATGGGATTCAAAATGGCTAAACTTTCACATAAACCATTTAGAATTATTAGCTGTGTTCCTTGCCCTAAAAGTGTTTCAACCACTTCTCAAACACAAGACTGTCTTGATAAAAACAGACAATATGACAACCATGTATTATCTAAAGAAACAAGGCGGACACATTCATCTCAACTGTCCCTTCTAGCCCAAATAATAGCCCAAACAATATGGAAATGGGCAATTCACAATCACATTAATCTACTAGCAGAATACATTCCAGGAATTCACAAACAGCTAGTGGTTCTCCTAAGCAGAACACACCAACAGATACACAAATGGGAGCTTCACTCTCAGGTACTTCAATGGTAGTTTCAGAAGTGGGGGACACCAGAAATAGACCTATTCGCAACAAGCAAATGCAAAAAGCCAAAACTTCACATCCAGACACCCACTCCCTCTGTCCAAGGGCAATGCTCTATGGATCAACTGGTCATGGATATTTACTTACGCTTTTCCCCCTCTCCCACTACTTCCATTTCTGGTCAACAAACTATGTCAAACCTCTCTCACCATGATACTCATAGCCCCCACGTGGGCACAACATTGGTACACAACACTCCTAGACCTGTCAGTAGTACCTCACTACAAACTTCCAAACAGAGCAGATTTGCTAACACAAAACAAAGGACAAATCCAACATCTCAATCCCAGTGCTCTCAACTTAGCGATTTGGCTACTGAAGTTCTAGAATTTGGATACTTGCAACTTCCATTAGAATGTATGGAAGTTTTCAAACAAGCATGCAAGCATACAACTAGACAATGCTATGCTAACAAATGGAAACAATTTGTTTATTATTGTCAATCTAAAAATACTGACCCACTTACAGCATCAATACAAGATATTGTATGCTACCTACTTCATTTACAAAAGTCAAATTTAGTTTTTCTCATCTATTAAAATTTATCTTACTGCCATATCAGTGTATTTGCAGACTATACAACATACCTCTCTTTAGAGTTCCAGTTATCAAAGCCTTCATGGAAGGACTAAAACATATTATTCCACCTGGAACACCACCAGTTCCTGCTTGGAATCTGAATATTGTACTCCCAAGACTAATGGGCCCACCTTTTGAACCCACGCATTCCTGTGAGATTCAATTTCTAACTAGGAAAGTTGCTTTTCTAGTAGTGATTACTTCATTAAGAAGAGTTAGTGAAATACAGGCATTCACTCTCGGAGAACCTTTTTTCCAAGTACACAAACATAAATTTGTACTTAGAAATAATCCAAATTTCTGCCAAAGGTTGTATCACCTTTTCACATAAACCAAACAGTGGAATTGACAGTCTTCTTCCCGCAGCCAGATTCAACCACAGAAAGAGCCCTTCACACTCTTGACCTGAAACGAGCTCTGATGTGTTATGTGGATAGAACAAAAGAATTTATAAAAACTAAACCGCTTTTTGTTGCCTTTCAACAGCCACATAAAGGTAATCCTATCTCTAAACAAGGATTAGCTAGATGGATTGTTAAATGTATTCAAACATGTTACATTAACGACAACTTTAAAAAAACACCTAAAGCGCATTCTACTAGTAAAAAGGTGAATCTATGGCATTTTTAGGAAACATACCAATGGCAGACATATGCAAAGCTGCCACATGGTCTACACCACATACATTTACAAAGCATTACTGTGTAGATGTTTTTTCAAAGCAACAGGCCAATGTTGGTCAGGCTGTCCTAAGAACATTATTTCAAACAACTCCAACTCCTACAAGCTAGCCACCGCATTTGTTTGGGGAGAGCAACTGCTTTTTAGTCTGTGCATAGCATGTGTATCTGCAGCTACACATGCCATCGAACGGAAAATGTCACTTACCCAGTGAACATCTGTTCGTGGCATGCAGCACTACACGCCACAAACAGATGTACACTGGGTAAGTGACATTTTCCATATATACATATAAAACACCTAGTGGTGGTCGCCAGTAGGTAGTTATAGTTAGGACCTATTTTTTATATCAAATGTTTTTTTTGTTTTTTTTTAATACTTGTCTGTTATCTTTGTCTTAGTTTGAATCTTCACAAAACTTTCCCAAAGATTTGCCAGTCCTGACAGCTGCTGCCTGCAAAGTTTTGGGTAGATCCCTACTAGGGGTGGGGGGCTGTGCGCACCAAAACACATTTTCCCATTTTTCCATAGAGCTTTTGAACAGCGATAGCGCAACACCTATGGGAAGCAATTACACCAAATTTGGCAGGAAGGTAGATCCGGGTCCAGAAAGAGTGCTTGTTTGTTTTGGTGTAATTCCGTTCAGTAGTTTTTAAAAAATTAAGGGGAAAACAAACTTGTATATCTATGTACGCAAAGGATTCGCGACCCATAACAATCTTGTGCTGAGATCAGATTGGCTGTTGAAGTGTTGTCAGTCATCTTGGGACTCTGCTTCAGCCGAGCTCCGGGGAGAAAAAAGAAAAAACACAAAGGGGGCCTTTTTAATACTGTTTCCAGCATAATTACGAGTCTCACTCCCAGGGAAAAGTACAAACTCAATTTATTCTAAATATCACAAATGGTTTGGACAGAGCCAGACACATTTCGGTCTTCCTGGGACCTTGCTCACAGGATACAAATTCCAGTGCTTCCTCTATTTTATTTGCCTTTAACCAGTCTCGTGTTAATTCCTGCTAACATGGGAGTTGTAGTTTGTTAATAAAAGTGCTTGTGTGAAATAAACAAAACATGTTTAAAACAACGTGGTGTGATGTTTAAAAAAAAGATAAGTGTATATTCTGGGGAGACACCCATAATTCCTTACATAATTTATGCACATTCAGCACTTACATCTCACATAAATATCAGTATTTTATTTTTGACATTTCAGTCCTCATGGTGCGCATGCCGTGCACAATGCCCGCTGGAACTTGCATTCCTTCAAATGTTCATATTCATTTCATTATTTATTTTCATGTCGCTTTTCAAATTTAGGAAATCTAAATGGTTTCTTGCGGGATACCTGACCAGTACTATTATGTCGATGTCCATGTTCCTTTCATAAATATTTTAGATTTTAAAACAAATATTATTTTTGGTCCTCAGTTCTTTGTATTTCACCCTGTAGTGGGCTAATTGCAAACGTTGCAGATACTTTCTTGCCCCTTAGTAGGCTATCATCTTATTTTGTCGAATTTCGTTTCTCACTGTTCCAAATCCAGCCATATTTAAAGTTCCTCTTCCAAGAATTGCACTTGTAAATAAAGTGAAGGTTACCAAACTGAAAAAAGTGTCCGTGTTGTTGCGTGAGGCAGAGTGATTTTTTTCAAGTATTCCCTCTTGGTGTTATATATTTTCAAGCACATTATTATTAAACAAGTCTGTTTTTTTATCCCTAGCTGTTGGAATGATTCCTTTGGATACTTTTTGCGATTTTTATTGTTATGGATTCTACCATGTTCAGTTCATATCGCATCCCAAGAAAGTTTCAAATCCTTTCTTTCAACATACATTTTCAAACAAATACATATATTTTATTAGCCCCTTGGAGGAGGAGGGGCCCCATACGTCCCCCCCCCCCCCCCCCCCCCCCCCCCCCCCTTAAAAACAATTAAGAATAATTATATGTATGCCACCGGGTCATGGCCAACCCTGGGGCATAATTAAAAGCAAGTGCAGGAGACCGAGATAGCAGGTTTTTTTTGTTTTTTTTTATTCAAAGCGATATTTGTGAACTTTGCTGCAGATCTTTAAAAACTGCTTTTTTGCCCTGGCGTGGGGACCCCTGTACCAAGGCTAGGGGCTTACGGTAAATTTGCTCTACAACCTGGATTTGTCGGAGTGGGGGTGTATTTTTTTTTTTTTTTTTTTTCTTAGTTTTAGAGACTCTACTGAAGCAGTCACAAATTGGCTGCCAACACTTCCTGGTTGAAGTGTTGGCAGCCAATCCGATCTCTGTACGAGATCGGGAGGATTTGCAAATCCTTTGCACCTCTAGATATACAGATTTAGTTTTCTTTTAATATTTCAAAAACTGAACAGATTTACACCAAACAAGAAAGACTTCTTTCTTGACCAAAAGCTTACCTTTCCACCCGATTTAGCGTGATTCCGTCCAGTGGTTCGGGCTGTAGTCATAGTTAACATCCCCATGGGACTTAGCATGGGAAACTCGCTTTTTTGACCCCCACCCCGGTTTTCTCAGCCCCTATTTGCCAGATCACCCTGAAACTTTCCAGGCACTTGGGCACGCTTTTTTTGGAAAAAATTTTGAACGTTCGTCAAATGGCGCCAAGATATAGCCAAAAGACGCTTTAGGATTTTTATATATATATATATATATAATTTGGGGGGGGGAATGGCCTCTCTGCAGGGTCACCCCAAAACAGTTTTGCCTTCCTCTTTTTCTTTTTCTGACCTAATTTTTGCTGGCTTTAGGACTCTGGACATCTTACCACTGCTAACCAGTGGTAAAGTGCATGTTTATGTGCATGTGCTTTCTCCCTAAAAACATGGTAACATTGGTTAATCCCCCAGTTGGCATACTTGATTTACTTATAAGTCCCTAGTAAAGTGCACTACATGTGGCAGGACCTGTAAATTAAGTGCTACTAGTGGGCCTGCACCACTGACTGTGCCACCCACATTAGTAGACCCTTAACTGTGTCTCAGGTCTGCCATTGCAAGGCCTGTGTGTGCAGTTTCACTGCCACTTCGACTTGGCATTTAAAGGTACTTGCCAAACCTTATACTCCCAAGCCTTATACTCCCCTTTTTCTACAAATGTCACCTCTAAGGTGGGCCCTAGTTGCAATGTAGGTAGAAGGCAAAACATGTAGCTAGTGTTTTTATATGTCCTGGTAGTGAAAAACTCCTAAATTCATTTTTCACTACTGTGAGGCCTGCTACTTTCATAGACTAGCATTCGACCTGCCCTCATATACTTTTTTTTTTTTTGAGTGGTAGATTCTAATCTGAGAGGGGTAACCAGGTCATAATTAGTATGGCCAGAATGTTTTTGGAAAATCCTGCTTATTGGTGAGGCTGGATTTTATATTACTATTTTAGAGATTCCACTTTTTAGAAAGTGAGCTTTTTTCTGCACTTAAAAACCATCCGTGCCTTACAGCCTGTCTCCAATCAATGTCTGGGCTAGGCTGGTTGACAGCGCCCTCGTACATTTCACCCAGACAACCACAAATACGGGAAACTCAGTCACACCTGCACTCATCTACATATTGAATGGGTCTTCCTGGGCTGGAAGGGTGGAGGGCCTGACACTTAAACATTTCAAAGGCTAATAACCTGCCCTCACACAATGGACTGCTAAACCTCCTACGGGGACCCTGGCAGACAGGACTGCACTGAAAGGGGAACTTGTGCACTTCAAAACCACTCTTTGAAGTCTCCCCCACTTCAAAGGCATTTTTGGGTATATAAACTGAGTCTCTGATTGCACCAACTCAGACACTTCTAGACCTACACCTGCTAACTGTCAAGTGGAACTGCGTGACTGCCTAAAGGACTCCTCTAGACTGCTTTGCTAAGAGGGACTGCTGCCCTCTGACTTTGCTGAGAAGGACTCTGCCTTCTCCAAAAGAGCTCTCGAAGGGCTTGGGTTGAGCTTGCTTCCTGTTTTGAAGTCTCAGGGCCAACAAAGACATCACCAGGTAGTGTTTTGCTGGTATCCGACTTCAGCGACGCCGGAACGACTTAAGCGACGCTGCAGCCTGCTCCCACTCTGCCGACCTCGCTGCACACAACGACCATGGCCTGCAGCATAACTCCGATGTTGTCACGACTCCGCTGACGTCACTCAGGGTCTTCATGACAATGCAAAATAAACGCATCACGTCCTGGTGGACTGGAACCAGTGACCCTGCCGGGTCACAAAGAATCAACGCATTGCAGACGCATCATCTACCCTAGCATCCGAACGGAACCAACGTCCCACCTCCACCTGATTCGCAGTGTGGAACCGCACTCATCTCATCTTCTCATACGCCGCAAGGGACTGATGCTGCACTGACTCCAGCAACGCCTCTTTCTGACTCCGTGCAACGTCCTTGTTCTTCGTTTTCCAAAGGTACTGTACCTGGGGCTCCGTGTGACTGTGACCTGTACCGGTGGTGTTGGATTGTTGGGAGCAACTCGGTCAACAATAGCATGATAGCCCCAGTTGGAGCTATTGTGTTTCTAGGTGCTTTTGTTGGATTTAATCTTTAAAAATTCGTAACTCTGCTTGTGTACCTTGGATTTTCATTGTTTTGACCTTACTTTATTCACATAAATATTACCTATTTTACTAAACCTATGTGGTGTATTTTTGTGGTGTTTTCACTGTTACTATATGACTTATTCCACATATACTTTACACATTGCCTTCTAAGTTAAGCCTGACTGCTCAGTGCCAAGCCACCAGAGAGTGGGCACAGGATAATTTGGATTGTGTGCAACATCTGTTCAGTAGTTATGGAGTTTTTTAAGGTTAAAAAAATATAGATATCCAGGGACACTGATCCACCCATTGTGGAGTCTGGGGAAATGCAAGGCCCTGATTGGCTGGCCAGAACCTGACAAAAGTTGCAGCAGCCATTTAGTTTGTCGCATCGGCTGGGGTGGTGGGGGAAAACACACTGCAAAAACACATAAGGTTCAATACCCAGGTATCCTGACCCCATAGGACACATAGAGGGGTCCCTTAAAGACCCACATGGGCAAAAAAATGCTGTGTAAATCCTCAGTGGATCCGTGGATGCAGAGAAAAACTGAAGGAAAAAAAACACCCACTACATCCAACCCCGTGTTCGGCGCTGGTTATATTGGCATGATTGCTTTATAAAAAAAAAAAGTAATTGACCGAAGGAAAAAAAAAAAAAATGTTACAGGGGCTTTATAGTTAAGCTGACGTTTTACCCGTACAAAACCACAGAAATTCAACAGTTACAGATATACTTATTTGAAGAAACTATAACTCATACCGGAAAGTAAATTTAGGCTATGAATGATATGGCTGCTGAATTTCTATGGTTTTGTACGGGTAAAACGTTATCTTAACTAGAACATCCCTATAACCTTTGTGTTTTTTCAGTTAAAATATATATATTCTAAATAGAACAGTACCAGAGTGCCCTCTGGGGATAAACAAGTTGACAATGTGAGATGTGGAGTATCAAAATACTGTATAAGTGGAGTCTTATGTGGAGGTCGGGGCTTGGCTGTGGGGAGAGCGATGGTGGAAGTAGGGTGCGGCCAGGAGATGAAACAGGGAATCAAATGTCTAGGGGTAGTGGGGCAGTTTAATAAATTGTATTTCACTCTAAATTGGTATACATACACTCCAGAATACAGTATATTTGTTAAGTAATAAACCCATGTATTGCTGTTTCACAGCAGTTCAGCCCTCTTGATATGCCTTTAGCTGCATTGCATTTGAGTTTTGGTATTCTGTTCTCTGTGTACTTGATGATTTACTTTTTTTTCAGATTCAGGTTACTTGTTCAGTGGGAGTCGACCTTCATCCCACATCTTGCATTCAAGGGAGTCCCCTGGATCCGGTAAGAAAACTGTCCACTCTGTGCAGTCTTTCTTTCAACAACTTTCTTCCTTGATTTTTCTTTTAGTGATCTTTTTCAATCGGTTAAGCAACCAAACTGTCCTTTTCAGCTCCTGTTATTACGCCTTCTTTGAAACCTTTTGTCAACTGGAGTAGGATGTTAAACAGTAATTTAGAATGCTCATTATTTTTGCCTTTCAGAATACCCCAATAAGAATGCATTGAATCACCCTAGAAAATGTTGAGGGTAAGAGAAAGAGGTCTCCATTCCTCTTTAGGCTTGGATTTCCTAAGACGCTGTGCTGAAACAGAAAGACATCAAGGGAATCTCTGACCTATTTAATAACCAGTGGGATGCTTTCTCATAACCTGTGCAGAACCCCAGTGCCACCAGCAAATATATATTCGAGCTACTATGACCCTCAGAGCGTTAACCTATTGGGTACGTAGACTCTGCTGATTCACAGTGGAAGTCCTGTAACTACTGCTGTCTTAATATGAGGACTCTAATCGCCTCTCCCTGTCCTAAAATTGACATTTGGTTGAAAATATTCGAAAAGCCGAAGATGTGAACGTTCAGATTTCTTGAACATTCGTTCAAAGCTCTCCTGTTTAGAAACACTGGAGGCTCTTGTGACAAATCAAAATCATTTACACCAGTTTGTACCATGGAACTCCTTTTTCCTAAAGAAGTTTTTCTTCTTTAGGTTCAGTTTGTGGAGAAAAAGGTCATCTACTGTAAATGGCCTTCTTTGAGCAATAGGGTGCTTTTAATTACCAATTATGTCTACCACTAGTGCCCTGGCACTACATTACTTCAGTAGTAACTCATTAGGATAGTAGGCCTATGTACAATTAAAATGTATCCCTCTGCCTATGACCTAAAGGACTTGTAATATGTATGACCCAAGTCAGATTAATTTGATCTACGTGGCAAAAGTCCGATGATGGCCATCCATATGATTAGCACCAATTCTGATTTTTTTTATACTTTGCGACTAGTGACATTACATATTGCCTTTAGGTGAGATGCATTTCCTGGTTTACTCAGAGTTCCAAACTAGAGATCACTAGGACTGGAAAAAATGAAGCTTCCTACTCCAGGATCGTATCGTTCATAGATTTGCATTATGCCTTATTCAGAGTCCCCTGGCTGGAACCTCATCATATTGATTGTTAACAACAGCTACCCATTTAGCATTACAGTATGTGCCGACTATCCAGATCATTGTGTAACTCAGTCTGGCCAATTCCAATATCTTGAATTTTTTGTTACACCAAGTAAAAAGGAATGCTAAAGATTTGTGCTCTCAGATGGCTTTACCTCATTGGGTATTTGGTGGTTTTCCTTTTTTCCTGTCATCATTTTTATAACTTGGTTCTAACACCTCCACCCCCCCCCCCCCCCAAATACCCTGTTACCTAGTGCATACACCAATCTCATTCGCCTGAACTGTTATACATGCAACACTTTTTCTGCTAATCCCTTGAGATGGGGAGTCTCTGATCATCTTTGTCAAAGGCAGTATAAAAGCCTTTCGTAGGACATATCGAAGGTGGCAAGGTCTTACTTTGTCAGAGCCCTGCCTTAGCATGGCTAAAAAAAACTCTCCCTGACACCAAGTCACTCTACTGGTTAACTACCTTCTAATGTCTTCTCCATTTCTGAGGGTGAGCGCATCTTCCGCTTCTACCTTCTTGCTGCCATTGTTGATGAACTTGTCTATTATCAAGAAGTACTTCCACCATAGTCGTCAACCTCCTATTCTATGACCTTGTGCGTGACCAAGAATTTGCTTCCACCTTGGTGACAACATAATCATCTACATCCTCGTCATGGCCCACTGCGCATAGTTTTTGTCCACATAATTTTTGACACCGTGGCACTATCTGCAACCAGATGGACCAAAATATCCTAATGTGTAGGAAGATTGTGAGGAACGAAAGGGAAAATGAGCAGGTCACAATGTTTCATTCTTCCTAACTATACACCAAAAACCATAAGCAAAAGTGACCATACTAAACAAAGGAACTCCCTTATAGGAATTTGTTAAAATTCCCTTTTTCATGCCCTATCTCCTGACACTTGTTGGACCAAGTGATTCTCAAAAACTTGATAGGTGTGGCCTATGTGAGGCCCCTGGGTGTCATGCTTCAAAATTGGCCATACCTCATTTACCAGAGAAAAGTCTAATGGTGAATAGGCTGCTTGTCACCACAGTGAGTACGTTTGAGGGGATGGGTGAGTGTGAAATCAAGATCTAGAGTCTAAAAATTGTTGTACCCTAAGCCAGAAGATTCTTTTAATAAAGGTAGGTCTAAGGGATGATTAAAGACAATGGTGTTTCATTTGACTTTCTATTAACCCTGCATCTAGATGGGCCGACATGTTCCAGCCTGTGTAGTGGCTCACAGAGTGTCCTAAACTTTGTTCAGGACCCAGATCCTAACTCCCCTACTACACATGCAATTATCCATTCATCAGCATATACAGTATACCTATTAATATAGTCCTGCAGAGATAGCGTTTGCTGGAAATGCACAGTTTATTGTTCCCTATCACAAATTGAGGGCCCCATGGAGACGTTTGTGGGGACAATCCTTGCAGTCACACATTGTTCAAAGGTATTTTCCCTCCAGAGCACCTAGAATTGCTTGTTGAACCATCCAAATGTTAATCAGAAGTGAGTTCCTTTGTTTAGTTTGGTCACTTTTGCGTATGGTTTTTGGTGTACAGTGACACAATAGCCACTCACCAACGGGAACATTATCAGCTGCACATTCTCTGCGCCCCATGTTGACTATCTCTTCATAAACAACTGCCTCTTTGAGTCTTATCTGAAGTTCTTCAGGACGTGCCATTTTTGTCCACCAACCTGCTTCATTGGCTACATGTCTCTCTGATCAGATCACACCACTGCTTCTTGCCCATTTCTAGAGAAACTTCTTGATCTGGCCCAGAAGTTGAAGGTCTGTTTTCTCCAGAAAGATGTTATGGGGAATGAATGTTAGCAGAACATTCCCACTGACCTAGACTTTCTGGTATAAGAGCAGTCTTATTGCCCTCCACCTTTGCTCCAGGTTCAGCAGGCTTTTATTTTTATTTTATTTATTTATTTATTTTCTTGCATTTGTGAACAAACACCTCCAAACGGAGAGAAGTGCCATACGTACAAATAGTTCATTAAACATAGTCTGATAAGAGGCCTCCTATTAATAACAACAGCGGCCAGGCTTCAAAGCAATCAGTAGAATAGAGTAACTGACTATATGAGTGCCCACATTACAAGATAAAAGTGAACGTAGGAAACAGAACCGAGAAAGGGGGGGGGGGGGAGGAGAGGGAGAAAAGGGGAAGGGGGCAGCGCTGCTATCTTATCACCCATAAAAAGGAAGCTATACCTTGTTACCTCGGAGGGGGAAATCTGCTACAACTCCATATGCGAGGAGATGTGTAAAGAGCTAGTCATCTCCTTGTGTTCGAGCCTCAAGAAAGGCCGTCAAGGGGGCCATATATCTCAGGTTCAGCAGGCTTCTTTGGTTCTATCTGGGAAATGATGCTGGAACTCTGTTTTCCTCATGCTGTGCCGTCAAACGTGTTCACCGTGAAGGCCTACTGTGGCTCTGCAGTTCTGGCAAAGACTGTTTCATTTCAACCCCAACTTCAATTTGCCACCTCTCTGAAATACTGTATTGTCGTGCACAGCCCCACAGACAGAGAATGACGAATGCTAGACACCATGTGGAAGAAGGTCAGTACTTTTGTGGTAACTTCTCTCAAGGTAGCCAAAGCTATAGAGCTACTTGCTAGACGTCATTGCTAATTGTGGATTATCGCCCTATTCCTGAACAAACTACCAGAGGACTCTGGAAACGGGCAAAAACCACATTTAGGAAGAGGGAACAAGCCCCTCTGTTGTAGACACATCTATGGATGCACTTCTGGTGAATTTGCATCTGCCTGCTAAGGTTGCTTTTTTCAGAAAATGACTGCTGAAAACATGGCATTCAAATCGAAACACAATATAGAATGTTAGACTTACCCTTCTATGCACAGAAGCCTGTTTAGCAAACAGGTAGTAAATGCGCATTCATGTCATGAATTCTGACACTGTTAGCGACTAAGCTTCTTAGCACATTGGAAATTATTGAAATGACCTTCCCTGTAGGTCTTTAGAAGATGGACTTCTGATGTGACAAAGCATAAGAAAGGAGAAATGTGTCCCCAGAGTTTACAAAACGGTAAAGCTTAACATCCTTTTAAAACACTACACCCCAAAGAAAGACCAGGAAACCACAAGTCTGTGATGTTTCTCCAAAATATATAGTTTCCTCCACCCAAACGTTCACAGGCCATAGTCCAGGCTACCAGTATAGAATGTTCTTTTGGCCTAAAAGTCGGCACCACCCAATGTTTCCAGATTCAGTATGGTGGCAGCGGCTCACTAATGAATCTAGACCTCATTATTTGTGTATGTATATCTTGACGAGAGGCCACCCAAACATTTTCCAAGACTTGTATAGATTTTGCCTTCAGAAGGTGGCCATTCTACAGAACCTCCGATTCCAGGGCAGCTGAAGCAAGCCAACATTCACCCCTTTACAGAAGATTGACAAATTCTCAATTTACAGTGTTTTACTGACTTTTTCCAAAAATACTTTTGTGCCTGGAGAGACATCTCTGCACACACAAACCTAAGATTTAAGCAATGAACCAGATGTTGGTCCAGGGCCCACCCATCGTCTGCCTTTGTTGCCTTAGCTTTAAACATGACTGCCCTGTGGCAAATGCTCCCTAATGCAAGGCCAGCAGGGAGTGTGAAGCTAAGATTTACGTCGCTGAGCACAAGAAACGTCATCCCTTATTCTGGACCAGTGGGCCATGCAGGTGGCTCAGTTTCGTTACAATCTCCCCTCTTTGTCTACCCCTCCCGATATTCCTTCAGTTTGTGGCAATTCTCAGTGGATCCTGCCACCATCCTAACGAGAAAAAAATCCGATGCTGCTTACTAAAGGTGCGATCATATTGGTTTCTGAGCTGGGGAGTGGCATAGTGTTACTCCAAATACTTCTTGGGCACCGAGAAGGACTGGGGTCTGAGGGTGATTTTATATCTCGGGCTTATGAACACCTTTCTCAAGAAGGACTAGTTCAAAAGAAATGTTGATTTTGGCACTGGTTTTGGTGTCCTTAGATCCCAGAGACTGTATCGTACTTTTGGACTTCAGAACACGAAATTGTCCTTCAGGCCCACATGCATTTCCTTTGATTTTTTTATGGGGATGGTGCACTTGAAGCTCACTATTCTCACACAGATCAGGTTGGTTTAGAGACTCCTAAAGAGATGATTTCAGTCCTTCCCTGAATTGAAGATCAGGAATCTGTCTCCATTCTTGAGAGAGTTCCTTCTTTCGTGCGCTAGTAATAGACCAGGCTGGTCTACCACAGCAGAGGTTCAGAAAAAGAGCAATGATCAAAAGGCTGGATTGCGTGAGGCCTCGGAACTGGAAAGTGGAAGTATTGTGTATAAAGCACTTACATCCTATGTGGTTGTGGGGTCGATAGATAGATGAATTTGTGCCAAAGTACTATGACCCTGAATATAGGTCTATTCCTTATTAGTAGCCCATGGAGTGAGTTAAAGTTTCCTGAAATATGGGATATTTTCTCAAGCCCTAAAAGGCACAGTAAGGTTACACTTTAAATACTTTGACATGATTTTTGAAAGAATTTCCTCTTTCCCGTAAGTGTTCGGCTCTAACACATTGGTAGGAGTTAGTCTATATTTGAGTTTAATCAATATTCCATGATGGAGAAGTAATGTAATGCCTACTGTGTGGACGTTGCATGCAATTTGCAAGACCATATAGCAGTATAGCCGATCTTTAATCTAAATGTGGGAAGGTTACTTAACCTGAAATCATCATAGTTTCAGGACTCTGCTTTTCACATTACCTCAAGGACAGAATGATGATCTATATTTATAGAGTGCAGCGGTTACCTTGTTAGGCTGTCCTTGGAGTGGATCCTACTTAAGAAGGGCATCCCCTTAACACTCCTTCCCTGCAGAGATGGCATAGCAGACCTAGGTGTTGTCTCTTACGCAAGAGACATCAGAATTTCTGGAATCTATTATAGAAGGGTAAATTCCTGATACAAGGAAGTGTCCATCAAAATTGACCTGGTATTCTGATTTTAAATTATTACAAACATGTTAAAACTTTAATTACATCTCTCAATTCATTTAAAGTATAATACTTTAACCTTTTTAAAAATGTATTTATTTCTTTTTATGTAGATTATTTCTCGTTCCTGTCCGGCAGCTGTCCCTCCTCTCCTATTCCCTCGCCATCTCCATCCATAGCAGGATCAGTCACTTCCAGCTCTGGTTCCTTTCTCTTCCGTCGCCCCCTAATCAGCCCAGCACGCCTCAACCTGAAGGGCCAAAAATTACGTTTGTTTCTTTCCCATGACGAGGCACCACAGAGTCCCACTGACTCGGATGAGACTCGCCACCCCGACAGCAGCGGATTCTCATCTGAGCCCCTTTTATTCCCTATGCAGCGTGGTGGTAAGTCTGTGAGATTGCTATGGGGGGGGGGAATGCCGCCTTGGAATTGGTGCTTCCAAATATAGCCATGGAACTTTGTGAACTGCAGTCTGATGAGGGTAGTAAGGTGGTCTGTTTGTATCATGGTGGCATTTTTGATCTGCCAGTCTGTAGCGTTCTTCACAGTACCCGTGTGTTAACATCTTGGTGACTTCAATAATTGCTTCAGTGCTCTATTGCATAGAGACACAAGAGTCTGGCTTTGTACAGACGGCTGAACTTCCTGCCAGCAGCACTGTGGTCCCTGCTTCTGGCCGGCTAACCTGCACACACGTGGTGCGAGCGGGAGGGTGTATACCTGTTGTACAGATCATGAGAGCCAGTGCGAATTGGAATCAATTTAAGCTAGAATTTAGGTTTCCACTGGTATTGCTTGGGTGCCTCTTTGCCTATTTTTCTCGTGGGTTTAGATTATTGTGATTCCTCACTCTGCCTAGCTGAAGGGGTGAAATGGCACCCATTTGTTGGGGTTGTAGATATGTGGCCTTTAGAGGCACCCATGAATTAGGGACATGACAGACGAGTTGAATAGTATTGCGAGGGGCACAGTGTCCCATCATGCAACGGGATTAGTGGGAGTGTGTTGTGACATCCTTGTTCAGCATGATTAGATGAGGCCCAGCCTGATGTATGTGGAGTAATCACGTTACGTTTTTCCTCCCCATTTGGATATTTCTCCAGGACATGTAAAATCTTTTGTCAATGGACAGAGCGTGTACAGTGAGATAACCAGAAGGAAAAAGGACAGTTCTTCTCATTCGTCCAACTGCCAGGTGGACACTACAACCAACGGATACCTTGAGGATTCTGGATTCTGGCGAGGTTTGTACTGAACTATGCAACTTTGTTGTGTATATATGACGTTTGCAGCGTGGAAGACAGCTTGGCTTAGGTTAAAAGAAAAGAGGGGGGGAGGGTGTAAATTGTGATAGGCCTATTCGTTTAGCGGGAGATTTGTGTTTCAAATGAAATCTTAATTTTATTTATTTTTTAAAGCTGCGTTCGCCAGTGTTTTGACAGTGTGGGTTCTTCTGCAGTGTTTTCTGAGTTTGTGAGCTTGGCTGACAGATAATCTCAGTGAGGGGAGGGTGTCTATTTATTCATAGCCAGAGTAAACTTGGTTGATGTAGTTTGTGTACAGTGATGATGCGCGAATGGGGCAGATCTTGCAACCTTCCATCCCTAACCTGTCTTAAAACCAGTATGTCTTAGCAGCGGCACAATTTCATTCCAGCAGTGTTCTGTTCAGCAAAGGATAGGACGACTGGATTTTGTGACACTGCCAAACATTTGAGA
Organism: Pleurodeles waltl; assembly: GCF_031143425.1. Lineage (NCBI taxonomy): Eukaryota > Metazoa > Chordata > Amphibia > Caudata > Salamandridae > Pleurodeles > Pleurodeles waltl. The sequence continues at coordinate 1,541,257,703 of NC_090445.1, forward strand.
GCTACAGCAGAAGTTGCACTTAGAGATTGTGTAATCTAACGAACTGTGTGGGTGTGTCAATCTTTGCAGTATAGAGGTTGTGACTCTCTCGACTCTTGTGTGCTGTGATGCATTCTCTACAGAGGTAGGATTGAGAATGTAGGTGTACTGTGATTAAATATCTGATATTTAGCACCAAATGGCCTTTGCATCAAACAAGCACTTTATCAGAAATCGTTGTCTTGTTGTATGATTGTGAATTTACATTTGTAACACTTGCAGCAACTAATGTGATTTTGAGACCTTCTTGATCTAGTAAGCCTGTATTTGTGGAGACTTATAAAGAGTTTTAGGTACCTACTACTTTGCAAATGGCTAAAAATTCAAATTCTTTTCAGGGGCAACTTTTGTATCCAAATAGTCATGATTTGGATCAGAGAGCCATTATTTAAACTAGTTATTTTCACTGAACTGACATTGGAATGTTTTAATGCGAAAGTCTTTTTAAACAAATGAGTAAGGCATTCTTTTAGAATTACTTTCATCCTTAATATTAGGCATAAAGCAATTGAAGACTTGGGTTTACACTTTGTGGGGCACAAGATTGGTCTCACCCTCGTATCCTTTTGCGATATTTTCATGGGTATTTTGAGATTTGAATTTCCTGAGGCAATCAGATCCTCGCTTACAATATTTTGGACCATTTCCTGAAAAGTTCTTGTGGCTCCAAGAATTTCCTACAAGCTCTCTTGTTCACCAAACAAGTGATGTCTTTTTACCCCGCGGTTTCATAGATAGCCCAATGATTTTATACTTAAATGAGATGGCCTAGTTTGTTTTGATCTTTCCAGACCATTCTCATCAAATTGTGAAATCACATTTGCACTATTGATTCAAACGCATTATAGCACAAGTGTTGACCTACTACTATGATTTTTCAATTTGAGGCCCACCCTGAATTTGTTGCCTAACGCTAATTAAAATTAAGTACTGCAGTTGAACGCTAATAGTTCAAGTGTCCAAATTTAAACTCCAAAAAAAATACTGTTGATTTTTGCAGTTGGCGTTTTTAGGTACTAGAATTTATGCCATTGGTGTTATATATGGTCTCTGATCTTAAATTCTGCAAATGGATGTCTATGAAGGTTTGCTTTCTTATTAATTTTTCGTCAACAACCATTTGGTGTAATTTCCATCACCTTGTGGTGTCAGATGTATGCCCTGAATCCCCTGTGCATGGTCACCATCTTCAGGTTCTTTTTTCAGCCATTGAGCCAAGAAGCAAATATTGGAGCTCCAGGTTCTTTAAGAGACAATTTGAAACCTGCTTGATCGAGCTAGGTATCTGGATGACTAAGAAAATGGTTTGCAAGGAAATCAGCATTGAAAGACACTGGATATCCGAGCAGGCAGCAGACAGCGGAGGTCAAAGAAGGTGCATTCTGTGGGGCTGGAACCATTAAGGGCAATATAGTGCCTTTAGTTTTTGCCCCAAGTGCCACCATAAGCTTGAACAAAAGAACAGCCGCAAGATCTGGAACTTCTCTCTACCTAGAGACCACAATGCTGAAGGTTGCACAGTATACACAGAATTTCAACCAAAGACATAGGGATCAGGGAAAAGCAAAGGTGTGTGCACTACTCCATGAAGCAGATACAGCACAAGCAGCAAGTCTCCCTCAAGGACCTCGATCTGTCCTTTCATAATAAAGAAAAGATCGGAATTTCTGGTGGCACAAGGGGAAGTGTCTGACATTGAAGAGTGTGCCAGCGAACCTAAAGAACGATATTGAAGGAGAACTCAGGAGGCCTACCCAGCTGTTACCTAGAAATAGCAGCAGGCCCAAGCTGAAGCCTTTGCCCTTGAACTCCAAAACAACCTTGACGCCTAAGCAGTTGACAAGCCAAGGGAGGTTGAAACCCAGAATTCTACAAATCGCAGCACAAGGGCACCTCTGATGGGTGTTCCTCAGACACTGGTTCAATGCTGAAAAGTGATCAAGAAAGCGAGTAGAAAAAGCCAAAGTAAGACACGCTGACTGAAAACAAAATAGGCACCCACTCTTGCTGCCTAACAAAGACCGCTCAAGGTTAAAATGGGGAAAAAAACGATACTTTGATGCCAAAATGGCAGTGATCATTCAAGATTGATCAGTTGTAACAGGAATAAGAAATATGCAAATGCTTGACCTCAACGCCAACCATTGGTAAGCAGTGGGCAGGCTTCAAGCCCCCTGTATGTTCTTGATAAGCCCACAATATGCCTTGCCAACAGACAGCGAATGCCTAGAAGGGGAAGCCTGAATCAGGAGTGCCTGAAAGATGAGCAGTGGAAGGACCCAACTAATGCATCCTTGCTCCAGGGGAGAGACAAACGCAAGAAAAGGATGAAAAGCCCTAAAACCGAACTACTAAGAAGGAAGCAAATGAGTGGCATTAACAGTGGGGAGGACTTTAGGCCCATTGTAAACTAACATTGTCTCGCAACAGACAGTGCATGCACTGTCTAGTAGGCAAGATCTAAAAAGGGGCCCCTTGAAAGGAAATAATGACTATTTTATCCCACATAGGCAATGTAGATGGTGAGATATGTCCACCCCCTCCGTAACAAAGAATCTGTGGTAGAGACCTGGTTCTATTGAATAGTAAATATAGACAAAAGAGCCAAGATGTATTTGATATTACTGTTGATAATATATCTGAAGAGAGAAAATATGAATTTACTGCCTTTGAATGGCATTAACTGACCTTTCCGGTTTGCCAGTGCCTGCTGCCAATAGAGCCAATAAACAGCATTGGCAAAAAAGCTAAACAAGCGTTGGCTTAGCCAGTAGGCCTGACTGCATTTTGAGTGCTTACTAAAGCATTAAACATCATTCTGCATGAAAAAACACACAAACATGTAAAAAACTGCTGCAGCAACAATAGCAAAGCAAGCAACCATATCATTTATTAACTATCTTAATTGGTCAGGCGTATTACTTAAAGTGCCTCTTCAAACACTTGTACGTTTAGACACTAAATAACCATACATGCATTCTCTTATCTTACACTCATGATCCATCCACTGACTCATTCTTGCATTCACCGATCCACCCAAAAATTATCTGAGCATGTATATGAGAAGAATGAAAGTAGGGAAAAAAAATACCACCGAACCCTAGCGGGCCTATGCTTGTAAAAAATAATTAAAAGGAAAAGAAAAAAAAAGTACAAATGTAAACCTATCAATGGCTGTCCATCTTTGAATGGTATTGTGTATTATGTGTATTATATATAATGTTTAACATTCCAAAATGGTCACCACCCTTAGAAGAACAGTAAAACTGTAATGCACCCTGACTTTCCATATTGTAATAGAACACCACCACTGGAAAGTCATCATGTGAAGGACTGTAGCATGGAACTGGAGCAGCCCTGAGTTCACACTAATTGTTTATTTTTATACTTTTCTTTATGAGACCAAGTTAAAGAAGGACTAAACTAGACTGATCTTTTAGAATTGGGCAGGGTAAGCTCTCCTGCATGCTGGCCTCAAAATTATACCTGGCAGTTTTACTTATTATCTGTTCGAATCTATTCGGTCTTAACTTTAACTACTCCGAGCCTTTCTTATTCTTTATTGAATTGGTCTATCTTGAGCCATCGCCACTCGAGCCTTGTGTCTCCTCCAAATTTCTCAGTGGACTTCATTGTTCTTCAGTTAGTTAAATTTAAAGGAATTGCAAGAGAAAAGCTCGTCGTTCCCTAGAAAATTACTTTCTGGGAGGCAAATGGCATTACTTTATGCTCAAGATGTGGTTGGAAAAAATGTGCTTCCCAAATTTTCAAACCTTACAGACAAGCTGACTGAGGCACTAGTGCATCTCTTCAAATCACTCACATCTTGGTAAAGTCAGAATCCTTTCTAGACGTTATAGCTGCAGGTACAGCCCACGATTTACATTCTTGTTTACTTTGTTTTTTAAGCACCACTGGTAAAGTCTAAACAATTCACAAACACTTTGTTAAACCTTGGTCCTTGATTTGTAGAAGTTCGAGATTATGCTAATTGATATATGAAGGGCATTTGGGATTATTGTAAGCATTTATGGACTGTGGAAGTTAATGTCTATCCATTACAGAGGATGGTGTTCCTCTGGAATTGACTTTCAGAATTGTGTTGCTAGGAGAAGTGGTGCTGCTACTGAGGAGTGTATCATAAAGCTGACGTGTATTCCCGTTCCCTTGCCCTTTCCTTTAAAAACCTTCGACACTTCCAGGCTATGCTAACATAAATTGTGATAGCTTTCTTTTCCTCAAACTTTTAAGGGGTCCTTGTTGCTCACTTCAGTATAGCCTTACATGTCCAGTGATCTTTATTTCTGGAGCGATCCTGTTTATCAGGATACCAAAACAAATACCCCAAACTTAATTCAGGGCCCCAGTGTATGTTCTGTATGAAAGCTTCTCAGCATAAAAAAGATGCAAGTTCATCAAAATGAATTTGCCAAAACTCCAGTGAGGAACTTGAGGACTACATTGGCATTCTGTTCATTCCAAGGAAAAGAAAAAAAAAACAGTCTGTGTATAAGCATAAGATTTTGTATCAAACAAGTGAGCCTTGTCGGGATGTTTAAAAATGATCACGTTTCACTAGAGAGAGAGAGAGAGAGAGAGAGAGAGAGAGAAAAACAGTCCTCGCCATGCAAGTGCAAAAATCAGTTGAATACAAGGAAAAAAACAACCAGTATCAGTTTGTACATATCATATGAAAAAACTGCACACACTTCAACACTTTTTGAAACCGAAGAGTTAATGTAGTCAATCAATGTGTTATCCAAAGGAATGGGTTCTAATCACAGGATGTGTTTTACAACCATATAAATAAAACGTTTAAAGAACCAGAGTCTGGGCACAGGTAAATGCAAAGTGGCCTTAGTGACATAAAAAGAACACAAGAGCAAGTAGTAAATACAGGTGAGTGAACAGTTGTTTGTTGATGTACAGACAATGCACAGTAGTATCTGATAGAGACTTCTGGTTGTAGATTCCTTACCTTTTTGAATTCCCCCAGGCGTCAGAATGGACCCAGAGACTTTCTTCGAGCAGTACCTCTGCTTGCCGTTAGATGGCGTTGGTCGACTCCGCAGGTGTCGGTGGCATCGTGTTCGTCATGATGATGTTGCAGTTGTATATAGGTGCCACCCCGGCACGCTGACGTCAGTTCTTTCCGCGGCAGTCTACACGCGGATCCAGAGAAGAGCTACCTCATTCACCTTTTGACTACTACGACATTTTGTCACGACTTACGTGCTGCCTTAACCTGGAGTCTGCAGACCGAGTGGTGAGGATCTTGTTCCTGAATGTTCGGCCTTGGCCCAGGTAGGGGCGACTCTTTCTGGTAGCCACGGTGCTGCAGGCAATGGAAACGCCAAGAGCAGGTCGTGTCCCTCAGAAGCAGTGCCAGAGGGAAAAATAACCCTGAAAGGGGGAAAAAAACTAAAAACGAAAGGTTCCGAAAACAGGAACAAAATGAATAGGTAAATACAGGAGCAAAAGTACAGGAAAAAAACACAAACAGATTAGAGCCAGTATAGAATACGAGGAAGCAGGAGCGAAGACACCATCCAAACAAAGTGTTGCAGCGCAAGGAGAGAAAGAATCACTGCCCTTAAATACCAACAAACAGGAAGCGACCAACAGGAAGTACAAGGACACCATCTTAGATAGGGAAAAACACATAGAACATAATGGACTAGGAGCCATAGAGAGTAGGGAACAAGGAATGCTGGGAAGAGAGGGGTATAATGGGAAAAGGAAAAGACATAAAGGAAGGCACAACAAAACAACAGGAAAGGAAGAAGAAAAAGAACAGGTGAGTGGGGGAGGTCAGACCTGCCTGGAAGCGCGTCACGCTCAAAAAGAACGAGACCCCATGCCCAATTTGGGGCCTCGAAATGTGCACAGCAGGCTGGGTATGCGGCGCGTCTTTAGACCGCGGGCCGACACATTTTTGTCTACGATTTTTTAGGAGGTCGTGGTTACATGGAGGGATGTCCCGTAAGACCGGTTTGTCGGTGACGGATCCGCACCTTGTGTGTCTTTGGGGCCTGGAGCGTGATCACGACCCAAAGTCGTGCTCTGAGTGTCGGGCCATGAACCCGACAGCTTTGAGGGAGCGGTCCCTAAAGCTCATGACAGCCCGACATTAGACTCCACGGCGTTCTCGTTCGAAAGGAAGATCTCGGGCCCGGCCACGGAGTCACCACCACTCTTCGTCCTCGAAATCATCAGGACAGTCGGGTCATAAGGAAAAGAAGTCAAAAAAGAACAAACGTTCTTTGACTTCACCCCATCGCTCGGACGATGCAGCACGAGAAGAGCGTCGATGCTCCAGGCCTCCGTCCTAAGAGCCTCCATCTGGGTCCACCCCTCACTTCCCTGACTTCCTGGGAGCAGGAGCAACCCCTGCCCAGCTCATAGAGTTTTATGAGGCAATGCACCTCCTTTTTGGGCAGACCGACCCACCTTCTGGCACAGGTGAGTCGGTGAGAGCCCCCTTGGGTTCGAAGTCGTCTGCTTCGGCCACGATTCCGGAGGGCTGCTCCGGATCCAATCTCGGATCTACCCCGACGCCGGTCGTGCCTCAGCGACCTTCTCCAGCGTCAGGGTCAGACACCGATGCTCCCGACGTAGGTTGGTCCCACAATCAACATTGATCCTTTTCTCATACCAGACGACCCAGAGCTGGAACGACGTCGTTTGATGCCGATTCCATTCTCTATGGGCTCTCCAGGGCCCAGGGTTGATCCAGACCCTCATACTTATGGGTATGGATAGGGGAGAGTTTAGAGGGGCCGGTGGAACCTTTAGAATACCAGCTTGACCTCCAAATGGACTGGCTGCAGGATTTGAGTGATTCCAGTGGTCTAGACACCTCCCCTGACACTGGTATGCTCTCTTCCCCTACCGTGGCTACGGAGGAGGGCGCCACGTACTCCATGGTAGTGAGAAGAGCGGCTGAGGTATTGGACCTAGAGCTACCTTTTGTGGAGATTAGGCCTAATATCCTAACTGATGTGCTTCAGCCGGGGTCTTCCACATCACAACCCCTTTAATGAGGCACTGACCGACGTCCTTTTGGGTACTTGGTCCAGACCCAGCACAGGGGCTCCTGTGAATCGGTTGATTGCCCATTGCCATCGACCTGCGCCAACAGACCTGAAATTCCTCAACTAACACCCCACGCCAGAGAGCCTTGTGATCCAGGCGTCCTCTTCTTCTTTCTCTGGCGCAGGTGCTGCCTACAGTTCCGGAGGAGGCCCGGACTGTCCTCTTCCAAGCGCTCGCAGATGGAAGAGATGCAGCTAAGTTTTTATCATTTGGTGTGGACTGGATACGACCAACTCTCTAGGCAGATCGGTTGCATCGATGGTGGCATTGACGTCACGCCTGGCTGAGAGTATCTGGCTTCTCAGGCGATGTCCAGCAAGCGCTGATGAACATGCCCTTTCATGGCACCCGTCTCTTCGGAGACGAGGCTGACTCGGCGTTTGAGCGCTTCAAGGATTCCCGAGCCATGGCCCTGTCCCTTGGCCTCGCTCCTGCCCCTAGACCCCACCAGTCCGCCTCTCGCCCCTTTCGAGGCTTCGGTAGGGGCACCCAACCGCGTCCTTTTCCACCGAGCCATCGACCCGTGCATGCTGTACAGCTCCTGCGTGGACGTAGGGGTTCCACGATCTCGTGGAGCAGGGAGCCAGTGGGGTGCCCAGTCCATCCTGTCCATCCCCCCCCCTTTCCCCTTCTTTCCCTCTCTCCTTCCCCTTTCCCTCTCCCCTTCCCCTCCTCCTCCTCACCTTCCAAACCTTCCTAGTCCGTTGGAACACCTGTAACCAGTTGCAGGATTAGCCATCATCTGCTCCACTGGAAATCCATTACCACGGACAGGTGGGGTCCTCCAGATTGTTCGGAAGGGCTACTCCCTTTCGAGTCTTCTCCTCCAGCCATGTCACCTTCATTCAACCACATATCGGAGGATCATATGGCACTTCTCTGCGAGGAAGTCCAAGCTCTTTTAGCTAAAGGAGCTAGAGAGAGGTTCCCTGCATCAGTGGTAGGTCATGGTTGATATTTCCTCTACGTTCTGGTGCCAAAGAAGGACAAGGGCCTTCGTCCTATCTTAGACCTTCGGCCCCCAATCTCTTACTCAAAAAGGAGAAGTTCAAGATGCTGACACTGGCTCAGGTCTTATGTGCCCTGGACCCGGGAGACTGGATGGTATTGTTGGACTTGCAGGACGCATACTTCCACATCCCCATCTTGCCGGCCCACAGACATTACCTAAGATTTGTGGTAGGCCACAAGCACTTTCAATTCACTGTGCTCCCTTTTGGCCTTACCAGCGCCCCTCGGGTGTTCACGAAGGTGACAGTAGTGGTTGCAGCTCATCTGCGCAGGTTAGGTGTCCCAGTCTTCCCCTACCTCGACGACTGGCTGTTGAAGGCGAATACACCCCAGAAATTTGTCTCCCGACTCCAGACTACATCAAACCTCTTGCATTCGCTGGGGTCACTATAAAGATGCTGAAGACACCCCTGACTCCCTCTCAGACACTCCATTTCGTAGGAGCTGTTCTGGATACAGTGCAGTTTCGGGCGTATCCTCCCGAAAAGCGAGTCCAGGATTGGCTATGATACCAATGTTTCAGCCTCTGTCCGGGATTTTGGTGAGAATGACTGAGGCTGCTGGGCCCCATGGTCTCCTGCATGCTGCTGGTTCAAAAGGCCAGATGGCATATGCGGGTTCTGCAGTGAGACCTGAAGTTCCAGTGGGCACAGCATCAGGGCAGACTCTCTGACAAAGTCCAGATCTCGGAAGGAACTGCAAAAGATCTTCAGTGATGGCTAACGAATCAAGATTGGGTCAAGGACAGATCCCTCTCCTTTCCCCAACCAGTCCTCACAGTAGTGACAGATGCGTCACTCCTGGGATGGAGCAAGAGCTAGAAATCAGAGGCCTCTGGTCTCCAGCGCAATCCGGGCTTCATATCAATCTATTGGAACGTGGGCCGATTCGACTAGCATTGAAAGCATTTCTTCCCTCTCTCAAAGGGAAAGCAGTGAAACCGTTCAGACAATGTAGGAAAATGGTTCCTTGTTGCAGTTATACCCCCTGCACGTTTTGCCTGACATTGATGCTGACTTTACTGAGTGTGTGCTGGGAGCCTGCTAACCTGCTAAGTCCCTTGTAAAAGGTACCAGTGGTACCAAGGGCGCTGTGGCCAGGGAAGGTCCCTGAGGGCTGCAGCATGTTGTGCCACCCTAAGGGACCCCTCACCTAACACATGCACACTGCCATTGCAGATTGTGTGTGTTGGTGGGGAGAAAAAGGCAAAGTCAACATGGCATCCCCCTCAGGGTGCTATGCACACCAAACACTGCCTGTGGCATATGTAAGTCACTCCTCTAGCAGGCCTTACAGCCCTAAGGCGGGTGCACTATAGCACAGGTGAGGGCATAGCTGCATGAGCAGTATGCTGCTACAGTGTCTAAGTCCATTCTTAGACATTGTAACTGCAGTGTGGCCATATTAAGTACATGGTCTGGGAGTTTGTCAAAACGAACTCCACAGTTCCATAATGGCTACACTGAATACTAGGAAGTTTGGTATCGAACCTCCCAGAATAATAAACCCACACTGATATCAACGTTGGATTTATTAAGAAATGCACACAGGACATCTTAGAGATGGGTGTGAGAGCCCTTGTGCTCTCTGGGGCCAGAAACAAAACCTGAACTAGGTGGAGGTGCTTCACACCTCCCCCTGCAGGAACTGTAACACCTGGGGGTGAGCCTCAAAGGCTCAGGCCTGGTGTTACAATGCCCTAGGGCACGCCAGCCAGCCTCCTCAGAAGGAGTGGGCACAAGGAGGGTCTAGCCACCCCGTCTGCCCTCCGAGAATGCGGGTATTTACCTGCCAGCAGACTGGAACTGGAGTACCCCCTATCTCCTTAGGCGCTCATGTTATTTTGGCTCCTGTTTGGCCTCTGCACCTGAGCGGCCCTGTGTTGCTGGTGCTGGGTGTTTGGGGTTACCTTGAACCCCCAACTGTGGACTACCTATACCCAGGAGGTTGACCCTGTAAGTGTGGTTGTGGTACTTACCTCTGAAACTGTACTGTACTTACCGCCCCTAGAAACTGTTGAAAATTGCACTGTCCACTTTTAAATTAGCCGTTTGCCATTTTAATGAAAACGGTGTACAATATTGAATCTATTCAAAGTCTCAACTATTACTATGCAAAGTACCTTTCATGTACTTACCTGCTAAACGAATCATGTGGTTCTTAATATAAATTAACTAAATAATATTTTTCTATATAAAAACCTGTTGGCCTGGAGTTAAGTCATTGAGTGTGTTTTTTCACTTGTAGCTTGTGTGTGTACAACAAATGCTTAACACTACCCTCTGATAAGCCTAACTGCTCGACCACACTACCACAAATAGAGCATTTGTATTATCTGTTATTGCCTCTGTCAAGCCTCTTGGTGAACCCCTGGACGCTGTGCACATGAAATCTCATTTTTATATAGTATATACAGAGCCAGCTTCCCACAGACAACACCACCGCCATGTGGTACTGCAACCAACAAGGCGGAGTGGGGTCGTGGACTTTTTGTCAAGAGGCTCTTCATCTATGGACTTGGCTGGAACATAAGGGCATTTCCCTGGTGGTTCAACATCTGGCGGGCTCTTTGAATGTCAGAGCAGACTATGCATAGTCAATCACGAATGGCGTCTTCATCCGGAGGTGACGCAAGGTCTCTTTTGGCAGTTGGGAGAGCCTTGGTTAGATCTCTCCGCAGAGAATACGCAATGTCAGCTGTTTTGCACATTGGAGTTTCCAAAGCAGCACTTGCTCGGCAATGCTTTTCGTCTCGAATAGCGCTCAGGCTTCCTGTGCGCCTTTCCGCCCTACCACTTCTGCCCAGAGTTCTGAAGGCAAGACCGGGCCTAAGTTATCCTGGTGGCTCCGGACAGGACACAGAGTTTGGTATCCCGAACTCTTGAGCATGACCATAGCTCCTCCAATCAGACTGCCCATTCAGGAGGATCTTTTGTCGCAGCACCAGGGAACAGTCATCCACCCAAATCTGTCCACTTTCCACCTCCTTGCGTGGGGATTGAGCGGCGACAGTTGATGGCTTTTGACCTTCAACCCGAAGTCTGTAACATCATCTTGGCAGCACCAAATCAGTATACGCCTTTCGTTGGAAAAAAATTCTGGCATGGTGTATCGACAAATCTCTCGATCCTCTCTCTGCACCGCTTTTTGAAGTTCTGCTCTTAGTTATCTCTCTCTTGCCCAACAGGGCACTGCCTTAGGCACCCTCAAGGGCTATCTTTCTGCTATCTTTGCCTTCCTGAGACTACCTGACCAACCTCTTTATTCAGATCTTCCATTGTCGTGAGGTTTCTCAAAGGCCTCACACATCTCTACCCACCAATCCCATTTATCATGCCCCAATGGGATTTAAATTTGGTCCTCACATATCTGAAATGCCCTCCATTCGAGCTGCTTCATAGCTGCCCTTTTCGGCTCCTAACCATCAAGGCTGCCTTCTTCGTTGCCATTACATCTGTTGCAGGGTAAGTGAACTCCAAGCTCTATCATCTAAACCACCTTTTCTGGCAGTACATCCTGACAATGGTACTCCTCACTAGGGCTTCTTTCCTCCCTAACGTAGTAACACCCTTTCATGTAGGTTAGTCCATCACTTTGCCTACTTTTTACCCACCCCCACATCCCTCACATGAGGAGGAGAGACTCCACCGCCTGGACCCAAAAAGAGCATTGGCATTCTACCTTGATCATACTAAAGACTTCCGGGTGGACGATCAACTCTTTGTAGGATATGTGGGGGTGAAGAAAGGGGAGGCGATGCATCAAAATGTGCTACGCTTTGGCAAAGAAGCAACCCCCAGAGGGCTTGCGAGCTCACTCAACCAGAGTAGCTGCAGCTACCACAGCGTTGGCACGAGGTGTTCCAGTCCTGGATATCTGCCAGGCAGCCATGTGGGCATCTCTGCACACATTCACCAAGCACTACTTCCTGGACAGTCAGGTCCCTAGGGACGGCTACTTTGGTCGTTCTGTCTTCCAGGACTTTCTGGTGTGATCTTGATTCGCAGCCCACCTCCAGGGATGGGATTGCTTGGGTATCTATTCTAAGGTAAGGAATGTTCAACTAGATGTCTCTATCAGATGGATAAGTTACTTACCTTCGGTAATACCTTACCTGGTTGAGACAGTATATAGTTGCAGATTCCTTACCAAACCCACCCATCCTCCCCGTTCTGCAAACTGATTTCTAGATACAGAGTTTACTCTTTCAGGGCCTTGGTTTTGACGCACCCGTGGTCAGTGTTCTTCATGGCTCTGTGCTTCTAGTGTGGAAAGTTGTGAAAAGAAACTGATGTCAGCGTGCTGGGGTGACCCCTATCTATATAGAACCTGTGATGTCATATCTGGCTCAGATGAAGCTGATGACAGACGTGGAGACGATCGACGCCACCTAATGGCATGCAGGGACACTGCTTGAGAAAAATCCCCAGATCCAGACTGACGTCTGGGGGAAACTCTAAGGTAAGAATCCGCAACTAGATAATTGTCTCTAGCAGATAAAGCTTTACCGAAGCTTGTCCAACGAGCAACCATTTCTTCCTTTTGATCCATTAGGAAATAGATCAGCTTGATCTGTGGATACAGCATTGGCAATTTTGTTTGACCACAGATTAAAGCAGGAGGTGAGTTCGAGATTCTTAAATTTCCCCCAGCAATTGAACCCGCTGCCCTGACTAAAATTATTCAGAGAGACACTGCAAATAAAAAAAATATATATACTTTATGCACTCAGAAATAGTCCACACTGAGGTAATACGTGATTGCGCAGCTGAACAAGGATAAGAGGTGCACTTTTGTTGGCCATTATCAGAAAAATGCTGGTGATGGTTCTGATCACAGGTTAACGAGGTCCCCTTTTAACGACCCCTTTTATAAAAAAAAAAAAAAAAGTTAGAAGGTGAATAGGGTCACCCAGCTTCCCAAATGTAAATGAGAGAACAAATATAGGAAGGACCCCTTGAGCATGTATGTAATATACCTCCACCTATCTTCAGACAATCCACAAGGAGTTTTATTAAAACTCTTTTAAACTATATATACATTGATTCACAAGGTTTTACATCGAGTGTACTATACATCAGAACACATTGCTAAATTCATGCATTGAAGTCCTATGTAGTGTAAAAAGTGCAAGGAGATCAGTGCAGCTTTCCTACACATTGCATGGTCTTGTCCCCTAATACTCTAATATTGGACAGGCATATAGCAGGATGGCTGGATTTGAGATAGCTTCCTCTCCTGAGATGGTGTATTGGGAGGGAGTGTGGGGGGGGGGAGCCAGACCTTATAGTAGCAATCTTTTCCTCGTTCAGAAGGACCCAAATCTAGCCACCTTTTTAGGATGTATATGCATAGTCTGTTCGTCCAGAGAAGCTAGCATTGTTTTAACCCCCTGCATGTGCTATTTATAGTGCCCAGCTCCCTCTAGGATTGGTGGAGACACCCAGAATTAAGACAAGCTCAGTCCAAGCAAAATATACTAGGTCCTTGACAAGTCTATACTTAGAGGTTTTCGTCCACATTGCTCTGTGATTGTGTGACGAGAGACTGCTGCTTGAGGAGAAAATGTTAGATTACAAATCTGAAGTGTTCACCTGTCACTGAGGTCTAGATGTCAGCCAAAGAGAAGGTTCCTCTGGGAGCGGTCATGAGACCTTACCAATTCTTGGACACGAGTGCCCTCCAGCCAGCTGCATGAGATCTTGTCATCACCATTAGCTGCATCACTTGAGAGCACGGAAGGAGGTGTACATGTTGAGGGTGGACCTGCTTTATCCTGACCCTGCTGCTGGAAAGCCGGTGTGTGTGCGCCTTCCAGTTGGTTCCAGAGGTGTGATAGTTGTAGGACGTCACTCGAGGCAGTACCCCTTTGCATCTTTGTTGCATATACAGTTCCAGAGAGAGATGTATTTGAATCTCGGGTCAACATCCAAGAAGGTAAATTGTCTAGCATTATGTTTGCTGTTGCCAGTGGCCAGAGCTGTTACCAGTGGTTTGGGCACCCCAGCACTAGAATTTCACACCCTCGAACTGCGATTCGCAAACTATGGTCCATTGAACCTTCTAGGCTTGGAGTGGGCACTTTGTCCTTTGGAATGTTTTGGCAGTGGCATTGAAACCTCATGAATTAACACCTGCAATTGAAACTCCAAATGCTATTGCTTACACTGATTCATGCATTTTGTTTTAGCAACCAGAGCTTGTGAATGTGAACTGTTTCTGTAAAAACAGATTTGCGGCTACTCTTGACTGCCTAACATCCAAAATCGCGAGTTGCCAGTCCTAAAGAATACATTACTTTGAATGACATTTAGCTCTAGGCTCACATTTCAAATTGAACTGTTTTTGATGCTTGGTGCTCATATGCCACACTTTTGGGGGTCGTAGCTGAGGCTAGGCTCAAGCTAGAAGAGTCTGGTTTTAAGACACTTTTCAGTCAGATGATAGTTTCATTGCCCACCCAGTATGTAGAAGGACAAAATCTAGAAGCTGCTTCTAGGGGAGGAGCAAAAGGACAGAGCGGAGTGGCAACATGCTGAAAAAGAAAGAACAGAGATGGGATGAAGTCCAATCTTGTGCCAGGTCTCGGACACCAGTATCGCGCATTCTAGATAGACGTGTGGTGATAACTGTTTCAAGGGACAAAAGCTTTGTTTTTTAGTACATGGATGATTACTGCAGATTTCAAGCATGGTGGATAGATACCTGAATTAGTAGTGATTAAAGAAAAAGGTTAGACAAGATAAGACATAAAAGGTGAGAGCCAGAGGTTTTAGCTCTGAATGGACAATCTGTTACTACGAGGTATTGAGATGCTGTTCTGTACTTGGAGTGTCTAAACGTAGAACACCTACTTGAGTAAACATTGGGCTGTACTGCCTCAGTGCCATTACAAGTTTATTGATAAACAAGGGTAGTTTGTCATTTAACTTTTGTGTCTAATATCAATCTGTCCCCAGATTATCAGTGGTAAATGGTTCCAATTGTTAACATTTGAGCTCAACAACTTTTGATTATCCTGGAACTCAAGGAACAGTGTCGCACAAATGAGGATAAGAAAAAACATTTTAGTCAATGTGGTTGCTATTTTGTATATCATTTTAATTTAGTAAAGGGGTTTGGAAGACTTTTATATAGACAGTTTTTAAAAGATTACTATTATAAAGTTAAAGTTACAATTAGCATTGACGTGTTAATTTGGAGAGTCTTTTCACTTAAGTATTTTGGAATCCAGTGTGTATGAGACTGATAAATGTCTGAATTTAATAAAAATATTTGATGAAACCACTTTATTTCAAGTAATTAGCTTTTCCTTTTCATGACATAAAAGGACACTTCTGTGACGTCTTACTAAGATAAATATCTCTCCATCAGTAAAGGTTGAGTCTGTTTGTGATGATTAGTACTGAGGAACCACTGTTGGGGTAGCTTTCTCATGCATGTTGGTGGGTAATGGTGCTAGTACAGTGTATATGTGTTCTAGTAATAAGGTAAAAGTATTAGGGTATTCTGGGTGTTGCAGTTGAGGGAACTGTCATGCTTCATAATATGAGGTATGATTGACTGCTTTGTTTCCCTTCTGCCTTGTGCTTTGCCTGCTGCTTCCCTATGCCATTTGAAGCATATGTAACATTTATAATTTTATGTCTTTTTTTAGGTTATTTTGGGAACACCTTTATTCGTGGGATGCTTGCAGTGAGCCTGGCTGTCAATGCCACATTCACGTCTGTCTACCTCTACCAAGCCCTGCGCTGAGGGACACCATGTTCAGGCCAGCTGGCCTTCTTGGACTATCTGCCATAGCTTGCTGCCCTGCAGCATAAACATGCACTGCCTCAGTTTGAGCCTGGAGCCACATCACCACTAGGACTTGCTGCTGCTCTGTGGAGGGAACTCTGCTGTTTGCAGGGTGTTTAAATAAAAATAAAAAAACTTTAGGAGGGAGCCAGTGGGGTGCCTTTTTTTTGTTTTTGGTTTTTTATCTTTGTGCAGTTTTGGGATTGTGCAACAAACTGGACTACTCCTTGCTCCCTTCGAAGCCTCTTTTGCTGTATAGATAGGGTAATGAAAAGTTAATTAAATCTTTTCACTGAGTATCTAAATTTGTTGTTGCCATCTGTTGCCTGGCTCGAAGAGTTGTCTGGGATGTTTTTACATACTTCATCTCACAGTGTACCACTTTGCAGTGTCTTAATGTACAATATTTGGCAAGCCTGCGTTTGCACAACCAGCAAAAAAAAGAATTATCCTGAACAAATCAATTTTATACTTGTATTATCAGTGCTGTCAGATGCTTCAATGAAAAGGAAATTCTGATGGTCATAATGGGAATGGTCATCTTCACTCTTGCGCACCAGAGCCATCTATGTAAAACTGTTACCTGTAAAGTGTTCCACCCCACCAAAAGAAGCTTTAACTGCATTGGTTTGCTCCATTCTACTTATTTAGGCAGTTTTGTCAAGCGTCTCCATGTCTACCTCGGCATTGAGTGTTGTAAAATCTTTTTGTTTGCACCAGCTGGTATTAATGTGTGAGGGAGAGTGCCCTAAATGTACACCAGAAAGTATGTTTATTGTGTGTTTTTTTTCTTTCTTGAAATGGTAAATACATAAAACAAAGGAAACAGGTAAATAAAAAGATTAAGTTGGTTATTTACATGAGTAAATACAGACAAATAGTTAAGTAAGGGTACCCGAGTAAACACAATTCTAAATCATAGGTTTTTCATTTGTAGTGTTATGTTCTGATAGAGTTGTACGTGCATGTTTCTCACCCTGTGAATACCCCCAAGTATTAGACTGGATCCAGAATCTTTTGTAGCAGTTCCCTTGCACGTCGGTAGGTAGCGTTATACAGCTCCGCGAAGGAACTGTCTTGCCCCATATATGGCTTTGGGGCCTCTATATATACCCACCTCCACTTGCTGACGTTAGTGCCTTCTTTCCACACCTGTCATTGGGGTTCCAGAGCTTTCGAATCCAGTCTTACCAATCCGATTGTTCCCCCAAAATAAACTAAAAAATCTTACAGCGTGCGGCAGGTCCCCCCGTAAACTGGGTTCAAACCGCATCAGTCCTTATTCGACATATGTCCATTACTGACACCAATGATGACTGGTGCTCTGGCACTAAACGCGACTTGAAGCCATGCAACTGTTTTGCCAAAATGAATAGGAAGGGCATTCGTTATCAAGAGGCCAAGCTTGCCGTCACCAGACTCGGAAGTCCAAGACGCAGTCTTGTTCGCGCTCTCATATGTGACTGTTGGAGGTCCCGGGGCTCAGTTAAGTCTAAGAATTCCCATTAAGAAAACATTTAAATCCAAGCAAAGGTCCCCTTTGTTCCACCTCTCCCATGATTACAAATCGTGCAATGCTCCAGGCACCTCCAGGTCACGAAGTAAGTATGTGAGCCCAGAACAGACACTTCCTCTGCTCTCGATTCAGCCCTTTCTACAGTGGACTGTGACGCCACAAGAGATCCGTGATATTTGCCTGGCAATGGATAAAAGGTTTGGTGCCTCACCGGGTCCTTCTGGAGCACCTTCAGCCCCCACGGATCCTAGGTGAATGCTAGTCTTGTTTCTGCTGGCGGATCTGTCGCAGGCACCTACTGCTCCACCCAATCTGAGGCTGGTCCTTCATTCAGATCTGGCTCTGACTGGCGCCACATTCAATGTCATCTGTGGCATAAAGACCAACCCTAACGGTCAATATCCTGCACCGGGCCTAACGTCATAGATGCCAGACACAGATCCAATAATTTTAACGAACTCAAAAATGAATCACCTAGATCACAGCAATACACCCACTCAGAACCAGACTATACATCACCTATTGATCTAGGTCCTAGATCAATAGGTGATGTATAGTCTGGTTCTGAGTGGGCGTATTGCTGTGATCTAGGTCAGTGGTTCCCAACCTTTTGACTCCTGAGGACCCCCAATGAATCATTACTGGAAGCCGGGGACCCCCAGCAATTGGTACGATTTAATTTTCAAACATTAAAACAGTAATTCGCAAAAAATATAACAAGTACACACCATACAAATACTCAAATTACTAAAGATAAAATTCTTTTATATTGAAAAAATATGCAAAAATCTAAACATTTTATTGGGAAGGTTGGTGCCTCATCTCGGCAACTACCTTTTCAATGTTTGGTTTTATTTAGGAAAGGTGAATTCTCCGTTCAGATTCTACATTTCCGGAGCGATTTCTGTTTTTATTTTTTAGGTATGCAAGAACTGAGAAAGCTTTTTCACATAAATACGTGAAGGGGAAAGGAAGTAAACCATAAGGGCCTCTCATCTCTCCCTAGCCTCTCTGTCACATGTACTTAATTTGTTTTATAGCACCTCTCATCCCACAGCAGGGTGTCGGGGCACTTTACAGGGGACTGCAAGGTGTAGGATTCACATGTCATCCACACTGGTAGGCATTTTCTAAGAGTGCTTAGTCCAGAGAAGCACAAACTTAGGATTCAGAACACAGCACAGTGATTAGTGATGAAGTTAGCACAGTGCTTAATTTGTAAATAAAAACGTGCCGGTACCCAAAGCCCTCCTCTTAAACACGCGGCTGCTGCAATTAAATGTGGGTACACGGAATGCAGAGGCAGCAAAATCCTGAAGCCATCTCGGTACTCTTCAATCCATATAAAGCCACCCCCTGCCACTTCAGTGCACTCTAGCAGGTTTTCTACTTTCTCCCTTTGTGCCGCTTTTTCATTTTTCCCTTCCTCCGTCTTTCCATTATGTGTCTTTTGCTCGCAGTAAATGCTTGAGGCAGAAGAATAAGCCCCGGCCCTCAAAAATAAGTACTGGTGCTCAGCACCAGAAATAACAAGCACAAATTAAGCACTGCGTTAGCAAAAGAATGTATTTCAACTCAAGCAAATGTTTTTTTCACAGCATAAGGAAAATGAAAGACTAGGAAAAAAACAACTTTCTAATTTGTGCTATGCGGTTTGCATGCAGCTCTTAAATGGCAGTTCACAGCTCACTGTGCTAGATTACGATTATGAACTGCATAGTAACAAAATAATCTCTGTGACAAAAGCAGTAACCCACTGTGCCATGCATGTTTCTTTGCATGAAACACATTCTTTGCAGCAGGCACATTAAACATCTGCGCTACCTTTGAGTCAAAACTGCCACTGCACAAAACTCCCATCTCCCCCAGATACATTAATCACTTGAATTAGCTTGATGCTTTTACTTTTGCAGTACACAGAGCTGCGTTTAAAACTGCTCAACAAAGGAAGTAATAAATATGAAAACACACGCACATGTTTGTCAGAGGCCCCAGCTGGAGAAATGCCTTCCTCCCAGTCCAGGCCTGCGGACCCCCTGCGAATGTGTCACGGACCCCTGGGCGGCCGCGGACCACAGGTTGGGAACCACTGATCTAGGTGATAAATAATACAATGATTGGGGCATTTTTAAAGGCTTAGACGACACCAAGAGTCTGAACACCTTCCCAGATATTGGTTTGGCCTTGCCTAACCTGGCTATGGCAATAGAGGACTCGCACTTATTCTCAACAGTGATTAAAATTATGGTGGGAGTCCTACACCTCAGCTCTCCAACTGAAGAGGTAAAAACGAATTTGGTCAACCCAGTACAAACAAGACAGGAACCACTTCTTCACTTCAGTGAAGCATTGAGATGTGCTGATAGGCACTTGGGCAAAGCCAGAACCTTCCTTCCAGTCAGAAGTCCAGTGGCAAGGTGGCATAGACCTGCTCCTGGAGACTCAAGATTCTCTACTTCAACACTCGACCCAGAGAGTTTAGTAGTGCAGGCATCCACCAGCCAACGAAACCCAAATGCCTTCCCAACTGCTCTCCCAAATAGTTACAGCCCATGGAAACATTTGCAATGCTTATGTTTTTCTCCTCGAGCCTTGACTCGGAATATGTCCAGGCACATTACAGCAACTGATATTGGATGAGCAGGATGTGGTGAAATATGCCATCAGGTTTGTCCTGGACGTGACTGTCTAAGTAGGTCCGTCTGCACCAGTGTAATGCTAAGGCACCATGCCTAGATACACTCCACCAGCTTTTCTTCAGACATCCAGTAGTTCCTAATGGACATACCATTTGACAGTTCTCGCCTGTTTGGAGCAAATGGGGAGTCATCCTTTGAATGTTTTAAAGAGAACAAGAACCTAGCTTGCTCTCTAGTCCTAGCTCTGCCTGTCCTCTGGTTCCCCGAGACCACTCTCCCCTTTCCTGTCTTCTGATGTGTTTACAAACAGAAATTCCAATACGAACCCCAGCAGCAGCTAGCCTTCCCTGCCTTTGCCTCGAAAGGGTTGGAAACAGACTGCTAACGTCCAGGGTCAGCAGTCTACCCAACCCCCACCTCTCCTTTTGGAACTGCTATAAATCTACATTAATTTGCCCTCTGCAGTACACAGTCACCTGGCAGGAAGTAGTCACTTTTCACCTCCCAAGTTAGAAACATGTCTGGCCAATGGGTGCTTCAGATTGTGAACATGGCTACTGTCTACCCTTCCTGTTTGTCCCTGTAGACCTCTGACCTACACCATAGCACCACTGAGAACCACTTGTCAGTACTCAGAGGAGAAGTTTAGGCTGTCTTGGCCAAGGGAGCAATAGAGAGGGTGCCAGCATCGGAGCTCGTGACTGGTTGATACTCGCAATATTTTCTGGAGCCGAAAAAGGTCAGAGGTCTCGGTCCCATCCTAGATCTTTGTCCTCTGAACTTTTTACTTTGGAAGACCAAGTTCAAAATGTTGGCCCAAGCTCTGTCTGCCCTGGTTCCAGAAGACTGGATGGTGGTTTTTGACTTCCAGGACACCCATTTTCATACCCCTGTCTGGCAGTCCACAGATGATTCAGGTTGGCTACGAGTACTTCACTTCTCTGTGGTCCCTTTTGGCCTGACCAGTGCAACTTGGATGTTCACAAACGTGTGATGGTGGTGGCCGTAGCTCATCTTGAGAACCTTCTAGGCCCCCACCCCCATAACAAAATTAAAATAGTATATAAAAAATAGCACCCACATTGACTAAAATTATTTTATCTCTCTACATTGTTTGTGACTCAGTAACTTCAATCCCATGTCGGGCATTACTGGGCTCAAAATGTAACGATGCGGAGGCTGGAAATACCAGTCTTCCCATACCTTGACAAATGGCTGCTTAAGGTGTGCTCAACCCAAATGGTCGTAAAACACCAATATACGATGGCTGACCTGTTGATATCATTGGATTTGACCATCAATGTGTTAGTCATACCTGACTCCTTCACAATTGCTCCCTTTCATCAGAGCTATCCTAGACGCAGTGCTTTTCAGAGTCATTCCTCCACCTAAAAGAACATTCTTGCCATAACATTCAAGCTCTGATCCCAATGTTTCACCTTGCAGCCTGGGTCTCTGTGAGGTCTGCTTCTTGGCGTCTTGTTCTCCTATATCCTGCTGGTGGACCACGCCATGTGGCACATGCGGGCTCAGCAATGAGATATGAAGTCTCAGTGGGCTAGGCACCAAGGCAGTCTAGCAGATTCCACCCAGGTATGGAAGGAGACTAAAAAATCTGCAGTGGTGGCTGCTCGACCACAATTGGACCAGTGACAACAGACCCAGAGCTACATTTGTGACTGATGCATCATTACAAGGTTAGGGATGGGATCTGGGAGAGGTGGAGATCAGAGGACTCTGGTCTCAGGTGTAAACTCTCCTTCACATCAGTTTGCTAGAGTTGTAAGCAATTTGCTTAACAATGAAGGCATTCCTCCCGACCAGCAAAGGGTGCTCACAGATAACACAACCGCCATTTTGGACTGCAAAAAAGAGCTTGGTGCAGGGTCATGGGTAACAAGGCTGTGCGTCTCTGAAAGTGGCTGAATGCTCAGGACATATCCCGGATCACACAACACCTGGCAGGATCTTTGAACACCAGGGCAGACAAACTCAACTGCTGTTGCCTAGCATATCACATGTGGTAGTTGCACAGGGCATCTTCCACCTGGGGGAGAGAAACCTTGCTGTATCTATTTGCCACCACAGAGAACACACACTGTCAAAGCTTTTTTGCAGTAGAGTTCCCACGGCAGTGCTCACTAGGAGACTCCTACTGCTTACACCGGGGCTGAGGGTTCTTGTACCCCTTTCTCTGCTTCCCAGACTTTTGAAAATCATTTTTGAGAGAGAAAGTCCAAGTCATCTTAGTGGCCCCGGACTAGGTGAGGCGAGTGTGGTACCTGGAACTTATGCTCCATGAGCATTTGTCCTCCAATCTGACTGCCCCGTTGAAAACTGCTCTGTCTCCGCAGGACAGGGCCCTGCATCCGAGCCTGGAGAACCTACACGCCCATTGGTTAACATATAGAGTGGTGATTGTTGACGGTGTTCGATCTTCCTCCTGTAGTAGTTGGTGTCATTGTGGTAGTCAGGCATCCATCGACCTAAACTGTATATGTAGGATGCTGTGAGAAATTTGTTGTCTCGTGTTCTCCACAAAACATACAACCCCTGAATGCACAGTTGCCAAATGGTATCCTATTCGGTTTGTCGTTGGACAGCATGGCCTTGCTCCGGCTGTAGTTAAAAGTTACCTCTGTACCTTTCTGCCTTTGTACGTTTACCTGACCAGCCACCCCTTTTTAAGTTGCTTGTGATGCATTTTTAAGGGGCTGATCTATCTGTTTCCACCAACTCAATTTCTCATGCCACAGTGGGACCTTAACCTGATTCTTACCTACCTGATGGGAACTGATTTCAAGTCCATTTGTCCTCTTTGCCTGTTAATCAAGATCACTTTCTTCATCTCGAGAACATCGGCCAGGCAAGTGAGTGAACTGCAGGAAGTGTCCGGAGTGCCATGGTACACTTCATTATTCCCAAACCAACGGGTGGTCCGGACAAAAGTAGAATTCCTACCCAAGGTAGTCATGCCCTTGAACATAGAGCAATCTATCACCTCTGGCTTTCTATGCACTACCTTTCCCCTCCAAGGAGAAATAATGGCTTCACTTCCTTGACCTGATAAGACCCCTCATAGCTCCTATGTTGATGTGTCACTAGAATTTCAGCAGGATGACCTCCCTTTCCAAGGATTTCTCTTAGGCTAAGAATGGAAAAGCGGTGCAGAAGATACCCATCTCTGTATGGATTATGCTGTACATCAAGATCTGCTATAGGCTAGCCTGAAAGTAACACCCCCACCCAACCTCCAGCGGGTTACGTGCTCTTCACACCAGCATGTAAAGACTGCTACCACTGTGCAGGCGTATGTTGTGGCAGTCTTTGAAATCTACCAGGCTGCTACATGTGCCTCTCTCCATATCTTTACTAAGCATTACTACCTATAAAGCCAGGTCTGGCAGGATGGGTATTTTGCCTGGTCCGAGCCAATCCACAGACAGGTCAGGTGACCTGCTTTGGTATCTATTCAGAAGGCGAAGAATCTGCAGTTATACTCTCAATCAGACGAACAATTTTCTTTCCTTCGGAAATGTATTTTCTTGTAGAGACTCTAACTGCATGTTCCTCACCAGCCCACCCTCGGATTGTTCCCCTAACCCCTGTTCTGTGGAATAGACTCCAACTTTCCATTAATAAAGTTCCATCCATTGAAAAACATCTACAAACCGTCACATGTTGGGTTTCTATGGGATCCATGTCCATTTACGCTGACAGAGTTCAGAAAGAAAGTCAAGTCCATGCACACAGGTTGTGCACATAGAGGCCTCAATGCTGTATCATGGCAGGGGCAGATCTGTTGTGGAGCTTCAAGACAACACCTACTGACATGCAATGTTTTTTCTACGAAGGTTTCTATATACAGTTTGATGCCTTGGGATATTCACAAGGTGAGAAATCTGCAGTTAGTCTCTACCAGAAATGGCGTCACTGAAGGTAAGTAACTTGTTCTTCTAATCCTTTCGATCCTGTGTTTTATTATGTCCTCTGTGTCCTGGAGTAGTGGCCTGAACACTTTAAGACTTATAAGATACGTTTTGGTGTCTTACAGTGGGTGTCTCCTTTCTTACCTTCTGTGGGTCTTGTGGTGAGTCATTTTGTTCTCCGGTCCATTGTTCTGTTTATATTGTCTCCTATGGAGGCTTGGACTGTTTGCCCATAGGTAAATTTAGTTTTGGTGTCTGAAATAGGTTTAGCTCCTACCTTTCTGGCTCATTTATGCTGTTTACGTTTATGCATGTTAAGTCTGTTTTTCAAGACCGCCTTTGATGCAGATTGTTTTTCTTTCTCAGAGACTATTCTTTTTCAGTCTATCTTTGCCCTCTGGCGCATCTATTTGATACATGTGAAAAGGCACGCAAAATTCTTAAAATAAAATAGCCTATGCTCTAAATCATTTTTGCCTTCAAGGTCTTGCTACTTTTCAAATTCTTTCATATGCATTATCATTTGTAAGAAAACCTTGAACCAGTCATATAGTGTACAAAAAGATTCCCCATTTATTAACTTTCATTTAATTCTTCTATATCTTCATTTCATCATATCAATATGTGCACATATACATATTTCTAAAGCATTTCCCAAACACTCTTCATCAAACTCTTTGTTAGCTCCATAAAAACTCTATTTTTGATCGAGACTTCTAACTGCCGAATCCTCATCTTAAAATATTCACCAGGCAACAGACTGGGCCTGGAAAATCTTGAGCAGTACCTCTGTGCGCCTGTAGGTGGCATTAATCAGGTGAACATCATCCATGTCGGGAATTATGTTGTGGTATCCCTGTAAGCAGCACCCTGGCACGCAGACCTAATCAGTTGCTTTCTTTCTGCACTAACAGTGCAGATCCAGAGAGCTACCGCATACATTTTTTTACCACTTTCTTTTGTGTCTTTTGAGTTTTACTCCCAGTGTGCTAGAAACGTGTCTCCCAGCAAACCCAGAGGGTTTAAACCATGTGGGGCATGTCACCAACAGGTGTCCTTCTCTCTGACTTGGACTTGGCTTGCCTTTGCTGTCTCTGGTAGGGACTCAGCTCCACTTCAGTCTGGTGGTGTTGAGGGCTATGCCCATGGCATTGAACGCCTTCCTCCTAACTATCAAGGGAAGGATGGTGCAGGTGCTCAGAGACACCACCACCATGTGGTGTTGCAACAAACATGTCATGGTGCGAGGCTCTGCACCTCTGGACTTGGCTGAAGTGCCAGGGCCTTTTTCTGGTTGTGCACAACTTGGGGGGAGGGGGGAAATTAATGAACGCTATGGCTGACCAACTCATCGGTGGATCGTGAATAACAGCTGCTCATGGAGGTGGCACAAGGTATTTTTTGTGTGTGGGGAGAAACATGGCTCGATCTTTTTGCCACTGCTGATAATGCACACTGTCTGCACTTCTGTGCATTGGAGTTTCCAAGGTAGTTCTCGCTCAAAGGCTCCATTCCGTCTTGGGTGGAACTAGGAATTCCGACACACCTTTCCGCTGATGCTGTTCCTGCCCAGAGTTATCAAGAAGATTAGACCCAAACCACCTCAAGTCATTCTATTGTCTCTGGAGCGGGCACAGAGAGTTTATCCTGGCATCCTGAACATCGGTTCTCTGACCAGGCTGCCCATCTGGGAGGATCTCCTGTTGCAGCAACAGGGCCTGGTCCTGCACCTGAACATGTACACCCTCCATCTTCATGCATGGAGATTGAGCAGCGACAGGCTTTTTGAAGTTTCTCCCGAGGTCTTTGTCCTCTTCGCAGCCAGGCATCCACTAAAGCTTTATATGCCTGCTGTTGGGATAAGTTTGTGGTTTGGTGTTTCTCACGCCAGGTAGACCCCCTTTCTACACTGCTGTCGGAGGTTGCTGCTGTTTGTTTTTATCTATAGCCCGGCAAGGCAAGGGTTACTTGTCTGCCATTTCCGCTTCCTGTGGCTGCAGGGCCACCCTTCCTGTTCAAGTCACCTGTTGTGACTTGTTTTCTGAAAGGTTTGCAACATTTGTTTCCTCCTATCCTTTTCTAAATGCCCCAGTGGGAACCTAAATGTGGTCCTCACATTTATCATGTATTCTTTCTTCGAGCCTCTTCACAGCTTTCCTTTGCAGCTCTTAACCATCAAGATGGTATTCCTAGTGGCCGTCAGATTGGCCAAAAGGGTCAGCAAGCTCTCAGTTCACCCTCCGTACACCAGCTGTTTCCCTGACAAACTGATGCCTCTCTTCTGCCAAAAGTGTCACACTGTTCCATGTTGGTCAGAGCATTATGCTGTCTTCGTTTTTCACTGTACCTCGTCCTTCCAAAGCGGAGGAGAATCTCTATTGTCTGGAACCAAAGAGAATTCTCTTGTTCTACATTGATCACATCAAAGACCACCGGGTGGGCGATCAGCTCTTCATCAGATTTACTGGGGCGAAAAAAAGGCAAAGCTATGCAGAAGTGGACCATGCCTCTATGGATTGTACTCTACATTAATATCTGCAAAGCATTAGCTAAGAATCAGCTGCTTGACGGCCCATTCTGCCAGGGCGCAGGTGGCTACTTCTTCTTTGGCACCTGTCCTGCACATCTGCCAAGCGACAATGTGGGCATCCCTCCACAAGTTCATTAAGTACTACTGCTTCGAAAGTCCGCTTGGTTGAGGTGGGCATTTTGCCTGTTCTGTCTTTTAGTTCACAGACCTACCTCTGGGGAGGTATTGTTTAGGGGGCCTATTCACAGTTGGGGAAACTGCGGCTAGAGGTCTATCGGAAAAATAAGGTAATTACCTTTTGTAATGCCTTTTCTAGTAGAGATTCTATCTAACCACAGATTCCTCACTGACCTTCCCTCCTTCTACGCTCTGTAAACTCAGCTCTTTACCCCATAGATCCCAATAGATACTACACACTGGTCTAAACATTAGTTTTTATGTGGCGCTGTGTTTTTTGTTATGGAAATCGAAACAAAAGAAACTGATGTCAGTGCACATGGGTGGTGCTTATACAAGCACCACAAAGTCACTTCTGATGTGGAGCCAATCACGCCACCTGCTGGCACACTAGTACTGTTCAAGATTTTCTGGATCCAGTCTGAATCAAGAAATGGTACAAAAGAAAGGCCCTCCTTCTAGTACTATATCCAAATCCAGATCTGTTTGATCAGTATAGGACAGCGGTTCCCAGCCTTTTGACCTCTGTGGACCTCCCACTTTATCACTACTGGAACCCTGGGGCCCACACTTAATAATTATTGGAATCCGGGGACCCACTCCCCCCTGTGTCATTACTGTAAGCTAGAAGCCAAGGCCTATACATTGTTGATGATTGGAACTGCAAAACAATACACACAAAATACAGAAACAAGCATTCCATCAAACACATACACCAATACAAACCGGTTGTTTAATTTGTAAACAAAATGAAAAAATTAGAATTGAGTAGGAAGGTTGGAGCTTTTATAAATTCAATGGAAGTCACATTGTCCACAGTATATTCTGTTTGGTAGGAGCAGTGCTGGGGCATCAATCAATTTGGGTGTACTAATTTAATTTTTAGCCTCCAATTTCAAATTCCATGTTTACAGTATCTTTTAAAATATTCAATTGTACCTTTAGCCACTTTATATTCCCTTTACTAATCTGTTATTATTTAATTATCTAAACAGTCATCGACCCCTGAGGAGGCTGTGCAGACACCCAGGGGTCCTTGGACCACAGGTTGGAAACCACTGGGATAGGACATTTAATTGCTTCCTTAAAAAGATTAGGCTTAAAAAAATGCTTAATGACTAGAATGAAAAGAAAAACCTATCTCAGATCTGATACCACCTGTACTGTTTTCCCACATTGAATGAAGGGGGGCCAGTAGTAAGCATTTTTTAGAATTCTTTTTAGAAAGAATTGTATATTTGAGATCAACCTTGAGTCGAGTATAATTTTTCCAAGGAAGAAGACAAGGCTCTGCAGAATATAAAGAAGCCCAACTAATCGCCATAAAACCTTCAGGTAAGGGCAGCAGCAGTATCATTCTTGATACTTTAGATTGCAAAAGGAGGGTGACTAAACTACTTGATACAAAGGAACTTCTTGATAAGATCAGTGATCGCAGAATATTAGACCTTACTGTTAAAATACATACATTAGAACTTGAAGCCCTAGACTGGTTAGATTTGTCAATAAGGGTTTTAATTCCTCATTAATTTTGACTATTACAACTGCCTTCTGTGAGATTCCAGTGGTATGCAAGTACCTAAATAATCCTCCACTTAAACCTAGAGTAGCAAGTTTAATTTATGGAATTCCTATCTGAGCATGTGGATCACTTTTTATTTTTTTTAGGCTTCTAGTCCATACTATTTCATCTTCTGTAAACAGTGATGAAGGACCCTATGTTCAGAGATGGGGAATACCTGGTCACAATGGACAAAGAGCAGGTGTAGAAAAAGTGAGAATTTCTCAGAGGTCTAGAGGAAAATGTTTCCCGAGGGTATATAATCTGATTACTAGAAATAGTTCTGTTGGAAAACATCTTTAGCTTGTGGCCCTAGTGTAGTGAATATATATGTAACTTATATTAAACAGAAGTAGATTTACGAGACCCATTGTTGTAAAAGCATCCGTAACTGATTGTTTTACATTTGATATCTTTTTATTTAGACGGGTGCCAAGAAAAACACTGGAACATTTTTTATGTAGTTCAACGTGGGAGACACTAACTTACAAACTAACTTAAGATGGCACAATTGGCACACTCCGCAGTAGAGCTATTCACCAAACTGCCAGACCATAGCAAGCGTTTACCTTTTGAAAACTGTCATCCAAGAAGCCAAAATTGAAAACTAGTATTTGACCACTTTTTTGTTTGCCTTAGACATAATTGTAACAAATTTAAAACATGCAGAAATGTTAACAAAATACATTGAGGCTATCCAAAGTGCTTGACATGCCTTTCCCTCAAAAGGTCCCAGCATTATAACCAGGAGGCTTCACATTGAAAAGGTTAATTAACAGAAACTGACATATCTTGAACACAAATTGCACTCCTCTTTGCATTGGGTTACGTCCCCTCTTATGATCCACATTCAGAGTGCTTCTGTATTATTCAATTCCTGTACCATCATCTTGACATTGTTCCTACTTTCAAGAATACTTTCACCCAAATGCATTTCCTTGGTAAAAAATAAAATATCAGAATCCTTTTGCTGGACAGACAGACAGTCCGTCCGTCCAAAATGCATTTGGACACCTTGGAACACTGACGTTGGTGACCATTAAGAAAGATGACATTTTTCATACTATTCAACTAAAATAACCTTATTCTAAAAAGAAAGTACAGTGAATGAAAGTATTCTTCAACATTGGAAAAACATCTAGTTGGCGGTGTCAAAATAAAACTGTACGGAATTACTGTGAATGTGGAGCACCTGAGAGGGACACAACTCAGAGCAAAGTGAGTACAATTTGTGATGTAGACTGTTTGAAGACTTCTGCACTGTGTATCTCATGCCCTCAAAAAAGGACAACTATAGACTAAACAGGAGTGCTACTGAGGGGTTCATAAAGAAATCATTTCTTGAACACAAACACGGAGACACCCCTAGAGAAACATCTTTTCCTAGTTAAACTAAATAACAATCACTCGAGTGATCCATTCATAGAGAGAATATGATACAGCATACAATTGATTGATTGCCCCTAGTAGTAGGTCATTTCCTATGTAAGTATTGTCTTGTGTGCTAAACGCCTTGGATAACAGCAACAGTTGATGTTGGAACTTGGTCCTTAGAGCAGAAGGAAGCGACCATTTGTAGGACACAAAAGTTGTGTCCTTGTGGACCATGATCTGTAGGTGAAACTTAATGAGAGGTAAAGTTACAAATGTGTAAACACATCTGCAACAAGGAGGAATATCCTGACAGTCCCAGTGGCAGAGCTGTATAGATTCTGGGAGACTAGCAGATTTCATCTTTGTCCAGGCTTAGTGTTAAATGGGTTTTCAGTTAAAATTAAATATAATCAATTTTATGTCACTGAAGTTGGTATTGGCTTTTTACTGGAAAATGCCTACAAGTCCAAGGATCTGGTCAGTCACAGGGGCCTAACAAACCAGCTCCCACAGCAGCAGGTGCTGTTGCAGAGGATCTCCAGTCTCCTGCAACCAAGGCAGACATGCAGACCCTAACGCTAGAATCTCATGAAGATCTGACCTCTACGTCAAGACTTTACCAGAGCGAAGCCTGCTCAGAGCTGGACCACATACTCCAAAAAAAAAAAAAAAGGTGTTGAAACTAGACCAGGTTCAGAAGTCAGTGACAGAACAAGTGTATGAATCTGACGAACAAAATCATCACCCTATGCAAGAGAAGCTAGACAACATCAAGAATCGCTCACGGAAAAATAATATTCACCTCTGCAGAGTTCTTAAAAATATACCCAATTTTAAGCTGCCATCTTGCAAACAAGCATTGTTTGGTCAGTTTCTTAACTATCCCGATGATCAACCGGTCCAATTGGATTAGACCCACAGGGTGTTTTTTTTTTTTAAACATTTCCACAAAAAAGTTGTTTTCCCTGGCTCCTGACTTTCTCACTTGAGACCGAAACATCAAAGAAAAGGAGAGAATATTGGTTAAGGTTTGCTGAAAAATAAACCTTGGATTCAGGTAGAATAGGAATTCTCTCCCACCTCCCCTCAAATTGACCCTTTTGGATCTCCCTACACATGTGAGATCAGCATCGTCCAAGTTACTAGGGACCACAGCCGCTTTGCTAGACTACTGGCAGCAAATGATGAAGCAATAATGTTCATCCAGTCATTCCCTGATGTCCACTATCCTCTTAAATCCAGACTTTTCTCCCTAGTATTTCAAACAGGATTTCACTGAGGGAACCAATAACTGTCTTCTGAGATTGGGAGACTTCTTTGAAGATGGCAACCCTTAATCAAAGAATAATTCAGTCCTGTTCGAAGGGATGATTATAGGATATCTCAATTATTGCACTGGTTTGGTACCTCGGAAGTAAATAGAAAGGGCTTTCTGATTGCGTGAATCTAATCAATCAAAACATTTCTTGAAGCGTTCTGAAAATTAGGAGGTCCTGGGTCTTGCGTAGGTTGGTTGGGAGGGAGTTCCAGGTCTTGGCGGCGAGGTGGGAGAAGGATCTGCCGCTGGAGGTGGTGCGTTGGATGCGGGGGACTGTGACGAGTGCGAGGTCAGCGGAGCGGAGATGTCAAGTTGGTATGTAGAAGTTTACTCGTTCGTTGAGGTAGGCCGGTCCAGTGTCATGGAGGGATTTGTGAGCGTGGATGAGGACTTTGAAGATCATCCTTTTGCTGATGGGCAGCCAGTGTAGGGATCTGAGGTGAGCAGAGATGTGTTTGTGGCGGGGGATGTTGAGAATGAGACGTGCGGCTGCGTTCTGGATTCGCTGGAGTTTCTTCTGAACTTGGCTCTTGGCCCAGCGTAGAGGGCGTTGCCGTAATCCAGTCTGCTGTTGATGAGGGCATAGGTGACCGTTTTTCTTGTTTCTAAAGGAATCCATTTGAAAGTCTTGTGTAGCATGCGAAGGGTGTTGAAGCAGGAGGACGATATGGTGTTGATTTGTTGGTCCATGGAGAGAGATGGGTCTAGGAAGATGCCAAGGTTGTGTGCGTGGGTGGTGGGTGTGGAGGGCGGTTAGAGGGTGGTGGGTCACCAGGAGTTGTCCCATGCTGTCTTGTTGGGGCCGAAGATGATGATTTCTGTTTTGTTTGAGTTAAGTTTGAGGTGGCTTGCTGTCATCCATTTGGCGATGTCGTGGAGTCCGGCGTGCAGGTTTGTCTTGGCGGTGGCTGGGTTCCTGGTGAGGGAGATGATGAGCTGGGTGTCGTCTGCATAAGAGATGATGGTGATTCCGTGGGGGCGGAGGATGTTGGCGAGGGGGGCCATGTATATGTTGAAGTGGGTGGGGCTCAGGGAGGATTCTTGGGGGACCCCGCAGATGATCTTGGTGGCTGGAGACCAGAATGGAGGGAGGCGAACTCTTTGGGTTCTTTGGGCGAGGAAGGAGGTGAGCCAGTCCAGGGCCTTGTGTCGGATTCCTGCGTCATAAAGGCGTGTGCAGAGGGTCTGGTGGCATACAGTGTCTAAGGCTGCGGAGAGGTCTAGGAGGATGAGGGCGACGGTCTCGCCCTTGTCCACTCTGGTCCTGATGTTGTCTGTGCAGGCGATGAGGGCGGTCTCTGTGCTGTGGTTCTTGCGGAATCCAGACTGGGAGGCGTTGAGTATGTTGTTTTCTTCTAAGACAGTTGGGCGTTGACTATCTTCTCAACAACCTTTGCGGGGAAGGGGAGAAGAGAGATGGGACGGTAGTTCATGAGGTCTTCTGGGTCTGCATTGGGTTTTTTTATCAGTGTGTTGACTGTGGCGTGCTTCCAGACGTCTGGGAAGGTTGCAGTGTCGAAGGAGCTGTTGATGACGGTGCGGAGCTGGGGAGTGATGATTTGGCTGGCCTTGTTGAAAATGTGGTGGGGGCAGGGGTCTATGGGAGAGCCTGAGTAGATGGAGTTCATGTTTTTTTCGGTTTCTTCGTCGTTGTTGGGGGTCCAGGTGTGTAGTTGGTTGGTGTGGGAGGGTGTTGTATTGTTGGTCGTGTCGGTGGTGGTGATGGTGGGTGCTGATGCTGTGAAGCTGTTGTGTATGTCTATGATTTTGAGGTGAAAGTAGTTGGAGAGGGAGTTGCAGAGGTTTTGGGTGTGAGGAGGGTCGATGGTGCTGGATTTGGGTTTGGTGAGTTCTTTCACGATTGCAAAGAGTTCCTTGCTGTTGTGTGTGTTGTTGCCTATGCGTTCTTTGTAGAGGGACCGTTTGGTGGTCCGGATGAGTTGGTGGTGTTTGCGCATGGCTGTTTTGAGGGCGGCGAAATTGCTCATTGAGGATTCTTGGATTCAATTTTACGGCGTTTTCGTTTGGAAGCTTGGAGTTCTGTGGTGAACCAGGGGGCGGTCTTGACTGTGCGGGTTTTGTTTCTTTTCAATGGGGCGAGGGAGTCTGGGCAGGTTGTTAGCCATTGTGTGAGGTTGTGGGCGGCAGTGTTGGGGTCGTTGGTGAGGGGAGGTGGAGTTTGTGTGAGGTTGGCGATCAGGTGTTCTTTGGAGATCTTGTTCCACTTGCGGCAGGGTGCGGTGTGTTGGTGGTGGGTAGGGGGTTTCATGAAGGAGAAATGGACACAGTGGTGGTCAGTCCAGTGGAGTTCGGTGGTGTGGGTAAAGGTGACGTGGCTACTGGAGGTGAAAATCGTGTCAAGCGTGTGTCCTGCTGAGTGAGTGGGTGAGGTGACCAGTTGCTTGAGGCTGAGGTTCGTGAGGTTGTCCAGCAGGGCTGTTGAGTTTCAGTCGTGTGTGCTTTCCAGGTGAAAGTTGAGGTCACCAAGGAGTATGTAGTCTGTGGAGGTGAGGGCATGGGAGCTGATAGTATCTGCGATGGTGTCGCAAAATGGGGGGGTGGGGTCTTAGTGGTCTGTAAATGAGGGTTCCTCTAAGGGTGGTGTTGGCGTTGAAGTGTATTAGAAAGTGTAGGTGTTCTGCGCTGTCTAGGGTATCGTTGGTGTTGGTGGAGATTAATTATGGTGTTTTTGTGTATGATGGCGATACCTCCTCCTGGCTTGTTTATGCGGTCTTTACGGGTGATTTTGTAACCTTCTGGGATGGCTATGGCTATATCGGGTTCTGATGAGGGATTCATCCATGTTTCCGTGAGGAACGCGATGTCAGGGGTGTTTGTTGTGAGCATGTCCCAGAGCTCGATGGCGTGTTTGTGGACGGAGCAGGTGTTAAGGAGAATGCAGTTAAGGTGGTTGGTGTTATTGCGGTATTGTTGGTGTTAGTGTGAGTGCAGGAAAAATGGCATGAAAATGGTCCATGTGTGTACTTGGGCAGACGGGCTTGCCTCTGGCACGCTAGCGGCGCACCCGCTACGCGCAGCTGCCATTAAGAAGGGGAGGTGGGAGGGAGGAGCAGGCGGGAGGGAAAGACCAATGTGGGCGCAAGGAGGGACGGGGCCGCAGGAGACACAGCGGCATGGGATTGGAAGAACTGGCAAGAGCCGTCTGGAAAAAACTGGCAGAAACGCGGAGGACAGAACGAAGTGGAATTGACAAAGGGCACAAAAACAGTCACAAGCAGTGCAAAAAACACAAAACGATATAACAAAAACGAACTACTAAGCTCAATTCAAGTACAAATACAAGGAGCAGGGTACACTAGATACGCCTACCACTAGGCACCAGGGATGAGGCGCAGGCGGGTGCCTGCGGGTGGAGGAGGGCCTCAAACTTCTTCTGGCGGCAAACTGCAGGGTCAGGGGCACAGAGGCAGGCTGATGGAGCCAAAGTGGACTCCTGGCCAAAGGCATTACTTGGCTTTACCTATACATACAAGAGCTGGACACCTCCTTTAAATACAAATATCAAACAAAATGGGAAACAGATCTAGGTGAAGAGATTGGCAATCTGGAGGACAGCACATGAATTGTCACTTTGCACACAATATAAAGCGAATGTCTACCAACCTCTGAACTAGATGATATCCCCCCCCCCCCCCCAGCCTCCACCCCCTGCCTGACTTTGAGCTATGTTTGGGACTTCCAGTACATATAGGAAAGGATGTGGGGAGCGAGGAACATTGATATGTGTATGATGGTCCTGCCCAGTAATTACATTTTTTTTAATGTGGAATTTTATCAAAGGCACAACTCTACCGCGTAACCATCAGTTCTGCTTCTGGGTGACCCAGGAGACAATGTGTTCCTGATGACACCACTAGTGAAAACATATTTCACTCTTGGATCTAGCTGCTAGACTGTCAACCCAAACCTGGAAGCAACCAGGAGCGCCCCAAATGAACATGTAGTGAAGTAAAATATGGACTACTTTTGTTAGAATTCATTTTGAATTGCTTCGTTTCTTTTACACGTGTAAGTTTGAGCTTTTGTTGTCTCTGAACGCACTGTCTATCACATATGTTATCTTATGTATATTTGTTTAGGTAAAATAAGCCTGGTTCCACGCCATAGGCTTGCAGCTGGTTTCTTTCCCTAACTGGGGCACTGTACTCATTATAATTGTGTGTTCAAATAGCTAACTGACCTCGGCTGTGGTATTTTGGGGAGGGAAAGGCTGATATCTATACCTTTGAACCACGTAATCCTTTGAAGGGTCTCAAGAATGTGGGGAGTCAGGCAGCTGCAGAAGGGAGGCAAGGACAAAGCTGGGAATGGAACCAGTGTGTGGAAACTGATTAACTCCTTAAAATATCTGTATGACGTATATCATTATTTACACATTTTATGTATCCTTTGATGTATGAGTATAAATATCACTGTTAAACGCTTTATGCCAGCACACTTTACTTCGGGCCTGGGATGCCAGTGGTAAACCTGTCCTCTTTGCTGCAGCAAAAATAAACAGACCTTTGGTCATTGATTTTTCACTCCGGCTCTCCGTGTCAAAAACTCCTTTGTAAATGCATTTGTAAGTATCTGCAAATATGTGCATTTGACAATTTGGCGCCCGAATAGGGACCTTCCAGTGGATATCTTCAGTAGCTCTGTCACGAGACGTGCTGCCAGTGGGGGGACGCCGTTCCGGAGGTGTAGATTCCAGGGGCCCCTGCACAAAGACTTAGTTTCAGAAGCAGCTGCATCTTATCCACCGGGCAGGTTTCCCCCCGCTTTCTCATGATGTCCCAGCGAAGTCCCTGAAACATCGGTGTTTATCTTGACGGATTAGTCTGACACGGGCGGCCGGAGAGAAATCCAGGAAAAAGCAGATAGTCAGGTAAGACTGTTCCTCGCTGGCTATTTGTCTGCTTTAACTTGCATTTGAGAGAATAATTGTTTTTGGATAACTTATCATTTTTGAGAATGATTAGTTCTTGGTAAAT
The DNA here is from genome assembly GCF_031143425.1 of Pleurodeles waltl. Lineage (NCBI taxonomy): Eukaryota > Metazoa > Chordata > Amphibia > Caudata > Salamandridae > Pleurodeles > Pleurodeles waltl. The sequence continues at coordinate 1,541,293,686 of NC_090445.1, forward strand.
TTGCATTTGTACAAGGTACCATTTGACAATTTGTATTACATGTGTTTTTCTTGTTTGAGTAATTTGCCCAGGCCTGGAGCAATTTGTAAGTTGGTAAATATTTGAAACAAAAAAAAGGGTTTTTTTTCTTTCTTCGGTGCACATTTGAAAAAGGTTTTCCTTGGTGCATGTTGCATTTTGAAATTTGATGTGTGTGTTGCCTTTTGAAAATTTAAAAAGTTAGATATGGGAAATAAGAAATGTTGGCAAGGGTTATGTCTTTGTTTTCGCCGAAATCATGTGCCACGTTTAGATAAAAGGCAACCGATCCCAAAAGAGGGAACACCAGGGTGGGACATGTTAAAGGATTATGGTTTAGAGAACAATTTGTATAATAGTATATGGCGCAGATATACTAGACATTGTCCTGACCTCCAGTGGCCAGAGGATGGATCTTTTGATTTAAAGAAACTAACCTACCTACAGGAATGTTTGTTTCATAAAAAGGCTAGACAACATATGTTTGAGGTGTACAGAAAATGGGAAATGGAAGCCAATAAAAGAAAAATTAAATCAGATAAACTGATAGAGAGGGAAAATAGGAGAACCATTATGCAAAAGGCCGCCCTTTATCACCAGTCCCAAACCCAGAAAGGGATTGAATCTGAAGATAGAGTCCATAGGGCTCAGGTGGAGGGAAGTTATGTATCAAAGCCAACAGAAACCAAACATGCATTAGAGGAAGATGAGGTAATGCTACAGCTATTAGATAATAGCCCTACTGCACCTCCACCTTACACACCCCCTGCAGTAGCCCAACCTAACATGGGGGCACCGCAACAGCAGCAAGGGCAAGGACACAATTTGGGAAATCCAGGTGCACCACTACAGCAGCATGTGCCACAACCACCACAGCCTCTAGCCCAAGCTACCCCAATAGCCCAAGTCCTAATCCCTCCACCACTTGCCCCACCACTATCAGCCAGCACTGCAAGGTTACAAATAATGTCCCCTGCCCCTAATACCCCAAATGGACAACGCCGACAGTGCACAGCCTTACACTCACTTTCACCCATATGGGGCACACCTATTAAGTCGATTTCGCCCCCTAGTACCCGCTCCACTATTGGGGATTGGGAAAAACGGGTTATCAAGAATCAGTCAGAGAACTGGATGTCAGATCCTATTTACACCCACACCGATATTATGGACACAATACAACAGATGTCACATTTTGGACAGCAATTAGCACTGCTGTATATGATTGAAAAATTAGAGAGGGATTGGAAGTCTTGTATTACAGATTCTACCCCTCTCCCTTATGAACAAGAATTAAACCAATTATGGCGGGACAGTAAGGCTTGTATTCTTGATAGTAACAGCATAAATGAGGGAGTACGCATTTGTGTCATAGCCAGGGAAGATGTTCTAAATAGATATGACAAGGGGTACCCAATGAGGGAAGTGCACCCTGATATGCCCACTGCAGCTGCAGTTGCAGCAGCAGCTGCCGCCGGACAACCAGCTCCCGTGCCGGTGGCCCAATTTGTTCATATACCATGGAAAAGGGAGGAGGTAATGGCTATAAAGAAAGACTTGCCAGACCCTCGAAAGAATCCAGCTGGATTCTATCGGGACCTTAGAACTGCCATTTCCACCACAACCATGACACTCAAAGACATTGACTATTTTTTTGGTGTTTTATTGGGTCCTGAAGTTTGGCATAAAATTAGAAGAGTAGATGATGCACCTACTTTGGGAAATACATGGGGGGGTTTAGAAGCACGTGAAGCACAAAGGGCACCAGGAACCCTGCCGCATCAGGATATTTTAGATTTACCTAATCGGATATTGACTAAGTTAGAAACTGTTATACCTCTTCAGACTGTGGATTGGGGAAAGCTTGCCACTTATAAACAGAAAATAGGTGAAGATGTCCCAGATTATTTTACTCGAATTGAACAAGCTTTCATAGATTTTAGCGGTCAAGACCTCGCCCCCGTAACAGGTGTCACACTATTTGTAGAACGCTTTGTTAATGGCCTTCTACCTGAAATATCACAAAAATTAAAAGCAACAGAGAGTTCGTGGATGACGAAGGGACAGGCAGAGATTTTGCAGATGGCGCAATACTATGAGAGCAGGTACAAGGAAGAATTAGAAAAGAATGAGAAGTCAGTAAAAGAATTGAAGAAAAAGGTATTATTACAGCAGGCATACCCTCAGTGGGATACAACCCCTCAGCAAAGGGGTGGCCCACCAAGGGGACGGGGAAGGGGTCGAGGCCGAGGTGCATCTGCACCACCCCAAGACCGCCGATTAAATATCAACCAATGTGCCTACTGTAAGCAGGATGGACATTGGCGTGATACTTGCCCATTACTGGAAGGAAGACAAAGTATGTCACTTCATAGAGGGAACGCGGCAGGTAATGCACGAGGACGAGGAAGAGGTAGAACTGATCAGAATTCGCAGAATGAGAATCAGGTCCCGCGTAACACTAATATTTTTGACAATGCATTTGAACGACAATATTATGCTGATGATTTCTTTTCTGAATCCTACAATTATTAGGACAGCCACAGACAGGGCCAGGGGCGAGTAAGTATTCCTGTAGATCAAAATGGTCCCTACATTGATGTAAAAATCGAAGGAGAGGGCCATAAGTTTCTTCTAGATACTGGTGCCACCAGAACATCTATTGCACATTCTGCAGTCCCCGGGGCTCCCCTGTCTGGGCTTCATACCACATCAATTGGGATTTCTGGAATCCCCGTGGTGAGCCCCATCTCAACACCTATGAGAGTAACTGTAGGCCCATTTACAGTACACACGCCACTCTCTTTAACATCAGGTTGCAATGAAAACTTGTTTGCATTAGATTTGTTAAAGAAATTAAATGCAGTTATTCACTGTTCAATGGATGGTGTCTATGTAACTATGGATAGTGTTTCCCCAACTCGGTGCATGTTCTCACAGGAATACGACTTACCCCCAGAGCTAAAGGAAATAGACCCTCGCTTATGGGCCAAAGGCAAGAATGATGTAGGCATTATGGATATCGACCCTATTGTAATAAAAATCAAACCAGGTGCCCGGTTACCTCGTGTTCCTCAATACAAATTACCTAAATCAAGCGAAAAAGGGCTCAAGGCAGTCATATCTGATCTTGTGCATGCAGGTGTCATAAAGGAAATAGTGAGCAGCCCATGTAACAGTCCAATCCTTCCTGTTGTAAAGAAACGAAATGATGCTAATAGATTAGATGGTGAGCAATCATGTACTGATAACACGGTATATCGATTAGTTATTGATCTCCGAGAAATTAATAAAATAGTAATTCCCCAGTTTCCCGTGGTCCCAGACATGAATAGTCTTTTCACCATGATCCCACCCTCTGCGTGTTTTTTCACCGTAATCGATTTGAAGAACGCGTTCTTTAGCATTCCAATTGCCGAAGAATCTCAATATTTGTTTAGCTTCGCGATTTTTGGTAGATCATTCGCGATGACAAGAATTCCACAGGGATTTGTTGAGTCCCCGAGCATATATAGTCAATGTCTTAAACGTCAATTAGACCAATTCAATCCACCTACAGGCTCTGCATTGTTGCAGTACATTGATGATATTTTAATTGCCTCAGATTCCATGACACAATGTAAGACTGATACTGTTGCATTATTACATCATTTAGCACCTCTGGGCCATAAGGTGTCCCTTCCAAAATTGCAGTATTGTAGAGAGGAGGTCACCTATCTAGGACACCTCCTCTCTAAGGAGGGAAGGAGATTACATCCAGACAGAATTAAATTGGTTCATACAATGACTGCACCACGCACCCCTTCTGAAGTCCGAGCATTTTTGGGATTTACATCCTTTTGCAGACAGTGGATTCCAAATTTTTCACTTATAGCAAAACCATTGACTGCTCTGACACTTTCAGATGTGCCCTCTCCTGTACCTTGGACTGACAAATGTGAGGAGGCTTTTCAAGAATTAAAAAAGGCGATGTGCTCTGCTCCTGTATTGGGTAATCCGGATTACAGCAAACCATTTGTTTTATTTGTGCATGAAAAGCATGGCTGTACATTGTCTGTTTTGACACAGGACCAAGGTGGGAGACAACGCCCTTGTGCATACTTCTCTTCCACCTTGGACACTGTGGCGCAAGCTTTGCCTACTTGTCTTAGAGGAGTGGCTTCTGCAGCAGCTGCGGTGAAACAAAGTGAAGGGTTTGTTGGTGGCAATCCGCTCACTGTGATGGTTCCTCATGCCGTTGATATTTTGTTAAACAAGACACAGACGCAGCACCTCACCAGTGCTCGTCTAACGGGTTACGAATTAACATTGTTCAGTCCAAATATTACTTTGAAGCGGTGCAATGTCTTGAACCCAGCTACGTTACTACCCCTCCCTCAGGACAATGTAGAATTTGATCATAATTGCATTTTTGCCACTGAGGAAGAAACCAAGGGACGGGTAGACTTAACAGACACTCCCCTATCTGACCTACAGGGAGAGCTGTTTGTAGATGGGTCTTGCTTCAAGTTACCAGATGGTACGACCACTGCAGCCTATGCCGTCACCACAGTCAAAACAGTGGTTGAATCTCATAGAATCCCGCAAAATTCGGCACAGGCTGCAGAATTAATTGCCCTCACCAGAGCTTGTGAAATAAGTGAACATCTTAGTGTTAACATCTACACTGATAGCCAATATGCGTTTGGAGTAGCTCATAATTTTGGGCGACTCTGGGCGAATAGAGGCTTTATCACGTCACATGGCACTACCATTCAGCATGGCAACTTGATTGTGACACTTTTGACGGCTCTCAGCCTGCCCCGTCAGGTCGCAATCATTAAGTGTAGTGCCCACAAAAAAATTACTGATGATATAGGACGAGGAAATGCTTTTGCAGATGCTACAGCGAAAGCAACAGCACGAGCACCATTTGACAATGCATATGTTGAGAGTAGCATCAAGGGAGAGCCCCAGTACGAAGTATTAGAAAATACCATGCAGTGTGTGAGAGATATTCAAGCAGAAGCAACAGCAGAGGAAAGGGAACAGTGGGAGAAGAACGGTAGACTAGACAGTGAGGGTTGTTACACAGATGACACAGACAGAAGAAGATGGATGTTACCAAATTGCTATGTACACGCTATGGTTACTATGGCCCACAGTCCTGCACACATCAGTGCCCAAGGCATCAAGACAACTTTGGACCATGTTTGGAGTAATCCTCTGATATCCAAAGCTGCTAATAACCTGGTTAAAAGTTGTATGGTGTGTGCAGTGCACAATGCAGGAAAAGGGACCCCTACGCCCCCTGGCCACTTTGCCCCTCCTGATCTCCCCGTTGAAGCTATACAGATGGATTTTATCCACATGGAACCGTGTAACAAACTGAAATACGTGTTAGTGGTAGTATGCATGTTTTCAAAATGGATAGAGGCCTATCCATTAAAAGACAATGGTGCCCTCTCTACCGCCAAAATATTACTAAAATAATATTTTCCTAGATACGCCTTGCCACGATTAGTCTGGAGTGACAATGGCAGTCATTTTTCTAATGAGGTAATGGAGAAGGTCTGTACCGCCCTTAACATCAAACATCGATTTCATGCTGCAAATCACCCACAATCAGCGGGCCTTGTAGAAAGGTATAATTACACCTTGAAGAGCAAAATAGCTAAGATTTGTGCTGAGACCAACTTAAAATGGCCAGATGCTTTGCCCCTAGCATTAATGTCCATCAGGATGACTGCCAGTAGCAAGTCACGATTATCCCCCTATGAAGTTGTCATGGGGAGGCCAGCCAATATCTGGGGGGTACCACGACCAAAGAAGCTTTCTGAAGTGCAATATCCTTTGTTTGTAGATTACTGTAAACAATTGACTAAAGATTTGCGTTTGATCCACCAACAGGTCAAGGCTAGCCTACCGACTCCTCTTGAAGGCCCTGGTCACCCTTTTAAGCCAGGGGATTGGCTTATGACAAAGAATTTTCAAAGAACCAACAGTCTTCAGCCCAGGTGGCGGGGGCCAGCCCAGGTACTGCTTGCAACACAGACAGCGGTGAAAGTGGAAGGAAGGAAAAACTGGATACATGCTAGCCACTGTAAGCGTGCACCAATTCCACTACAGAGTACTCTAACAGCAGAATTACCATTGTCTCCTGATTATAGCGAAGTAGGGAGACAGGAAACACCTCCACAGGTTTCAAGTGCTACTTCTGCTCCTGAGGTGACACAGCAGCCCAGTGACGAAGAGTTGCTGTTTGAAGATCAACAAACTCATCGATACAACCTGCGTCCTCGCCCATCCAAATGAACAGAATTTTGAAGGTGCGTAAGGTGGTGACCCCTACTAAAAGTTACATTTACATCACCCTGATAGCTCCTAGCTTGGAATTGCAAACTGAGGTCTCTTCTGAATGGCCAAGGAATCCTTTGCTCAGCAGAATACGGCACGCCTGCCTTTGTGAAATACAGTTCCCCGCCTTCACCGCCACCGGCATTTCCGATGCCATTGATGTACCAGCATTAAAACGAGCTATCCTCACTGTTGTTACGCACACTTTGGGCGACGAGGTTGTAAATGACTGTGATGACTAAAATTCCAGCATGAACACGGGTGACTAGCCTGTGCAACGACACCAGAACATTGGTCAGAACAATTGTCTCAACGAGAACACAAGTATAGTGGGATGCAGCTTGTGCAACGCTATTCAAGCAGTGGGTAAATGGAGTTAACAGTTCTGTGACTGGCGAGAAAGAAAAAAAAAAAACCAAGTACCAGTTCTACGGAAGCGGCCAGCCATTAGGGTTGGTGCGGTTTGTAGTCCCAGCGGTAAAAAAAAAAAAAAGGTGCCCATTTTCTGTTTAATACCCAAGCACATCACTGATCTGGTTGAAAATTGCTGGCCTCCGCCCTCATTTTTGCTGAGACACTGAACGAAACTGACAAACTATACTGAAGACGAACTTTGAAGTATCGCGACTTACTCACTGGGAGTTGAGACTCACCAGGAGTTAAAACTTGAAAAGGAGAAGCTAAGGGATCTAGGATCAAGCCAACATCTATTGTCCTGTATTTGAAAAAAAAAAACTTGTTCATGGACCAATCAGTGCAGCCTAACTGCTAGAGTGGAAAGCACGGCGGTGCTGAACCCTAGTGGGTGTGAACGTTGAAGGAAAATTCACTTATCTGTATCTATACGTATATGATTATTAGTATAGTGATATCAATATTTTGCATTTACATATTTGGTAATTGTGTGGGTATATTTTTGAATACACGTAGGCGGTTGAGACGAGTAAAACGGTATCATAGAAAAGTTGTAGGACCAAGGAGAAGAGCACAATAAAATTATGAAAATATATCCATTTGGCAGGTCAAATATCCCTCTAGAGAATAGGGAAGAGTGGCCTTATAACTATTTCTACAAAACAATAATGAAGTACCTAGTGACCCTTATGTTAATATGTATAATGTCCAGTGGTGTTGCATCATTGTTGCAAAATCCTACCTTACATCCATTGATAAAGGTTCATGGAAAATTAGCGGAGACATTAAGTCTCACTGACTGCTGGATTTGCCGGCACTTGTCTAGACACCCCGAGGATCCTATAGGCCTTTATGAAGTACCAGTATCACCAAGCGAATATGAAAGAGGGGAAGTGTGTCTTGTACCAAATACCACTTGGAGATGTGACCAACAAGAATATCAATGGTACCCTAGGTGTGCGGTGCTCCCTAATACCCAGGCAGAATACAAGCTTTCCCCGATGCCTGGAGAGAATGCCACACTTAAAATGTTTCCCATATGTTTTGGTACCTATTTTTATGGGCAAAACCCAGAGGCAAAATACATGGGAAAGATCCCTCCTGAACAGTGTGTTTACACTTTGTTATTTGATATAAAAACAGGGAATTGGGATCTTAAAGGAGAGGAGAAAATAGACAGAAATTGGACAGCGTTAATTAATGGGACTCATCAAAATTACACTGTGAATTATTGGAACCTGACTGTGGGAGAAAATGAGATTCTAGTAGATCCAGAAGGATTGGTATATGATCCCTCCAGAGAACAAGATAGAAATGGGAAAAATTCACCTGTAATATTGTCCCGGGTTTTCCTTGGCCCCCTCTGGACGGCTAGATGTTCATATGTTGCACCCTGGGCAAATGTATCATTGCTAAATACAATCTGGGAAGATTACAAATATTGCAATAATTCTGAGCATGACACCCCAGAGGGTGTAGGATTGCCTTGAATAAAATACAGCATTATAAATTCACAAATCCAGGGAGGCATGTACTTCGTATGTGGAAGAACTGCATATAAAGTACTGCCTCTAAACTGGGAAGGGATATGTTCACTGGCATATTTGGCACCCAACATTACTGTGATATCAAATATATCATCTTCCCAGCCCCTTAACATGGGGAGTTTTGCACATAGGTACAAACGAGGGACACCCATACTGGAGGAGCGAAAGAACTGGGTATTTCAAGTATTACATGTTCTTATTCCCGGATTTGGAATTTTCGATTTACAACTGGCAATGATGAATATGTCAGCTGAATTAGCCATTGCATTTAATGCCACCAGAGAGGCCATAGGAAGTATACAGATAGAGATAAACTCTGCAGCCCAATTGGCGATACAAAATCGGCTTGCCCTAGACTTGATTACAGTACAACAAGGAGGAGTATGTGTTTTAATCCAACATCAGTACCAGCAAAAGTGCTGTTATTTTGTCAACAAGTCATCAGAGATAGAATTGGATATTGGGAAAATAAAAGAAGCAGTACAGGTATTTGAAAAGGGGGGCCAATATGAAGGAGGCGATTGGAGTTTATCATGGTTATGGTCTTGGTTTGGGGGGTGGGGCTGGTTGTTTAAAGACATACTTTTTATAATAATAGCTATTGTATTAAGTTGTTTATTAGTGCAGTGCTTACCTGCTCTCTGTTCCTGTTTAAAATTGTGTAAACTTCCGCCAGTGAAAATACTAGAAACCAATCGAGCTATGATGCAGAGAGAAGAGATAAATTCCCTAATGGCTATTGACCCCACTGTCCTCACTACAGATACTGGTTGCTCATACCCATCGGTTGTTTATGTCCCCATGAATGCAAATTTCAATGAAGTGGGAGTAAAATTCAACATATATGAGGAAATTTAGAACTATTCAAAACGTTTATTATGTTCAGAAGAAAAAAAACTCAAAAAGGGTCGATTGTTAGAATTCATTTTGAATTGCTTCGTTTCTTTTACACGTGTAAGTTTGAGCTTTTGTTGTCTCTGAACGCACTGTCTATCACATATGTTATCTTATGTATATTTGTTTAGGTAAAATAAGCCTGGTTCCACGCCATAGGCTTGCAGCTGGTTTCTTTCCCTAACTGGGGCACTGTACTCATTATAATTGTGTGTTCAAATAGCTAACTGACCTCGGCTGTGGTATTTTGGGGAGGGAAAGGCTGATATCTATACCTTTGAACCACGTAATCCTTTGAAGGGTCTCAAGAATGTGGGGAGTCAGGCAGCTGCAGAAGGGAGGCAAGGACAAAGCTGGGAATGGAACCAGTGTGTGGAAACTGATTAACTCCTTAAAATATCTGTATGACGTATATCATTATTTACACATTTTATGTATCCTTTGATGTATGAGTATAAATATCACTGTTAAACGCTTTATGCCAGCACACTTTACTTCGGGCCTGGGATGCCAGTGGTAAACCTGTCCTCTTTGCTGCAGCAAAAATAAACAGACCTTTGGTCATTGATTTTTCACTCCGGCTCTCCGTGTCAAAAACTCCTTTGTAAATGCATTTGTAAGTATCTGCAAATATGTGCATTTGACACTTTTGTTATGTAAATCTAACTGCGATGAGTTCATAAATGTGGCACAATTTGGGGTCCATTTCACACCCAAATGAGATGAACTCAAATGCTGGGAGGAAACATGACGGTTATGTCTGATATTTTGCAACATTAAGAAATGTGGGAGATTTCCCTGGAAGGAAAAGGCGAGGACATCCCAGACCCACAGGAATCCTAAAATGAGTCTAATTACCAAGCTGCTAATGTAACAATACACAATTTCTGTTTAGAACTCTGACAGTTGTTACCAGTATTTAGATCTTCTCCCCCTGCCAATGTCCTCCCTTCCCACTTGTTTTCTTCCACTACCCAAGTCTTCCCCCTCAGCATATTATGCTCCATATTTTTATCTCCAACAAGAATGCAGAGAGATCAGCAAATGATGCAACTGTCTTCAATGGACTTGGATATTGCAGAACTCCACACTATGTGCTTTTTCTTGAAAATAACTCCAAAAACTGAAAAACGATGAATTTGCTGCACTTACCCTTTTTTGGCACCCTGTAGACACTTTTCTATGTCATACCCTACTGATCGCTTAAAGTAAGCCACCAAATATGCCCTTGTGGTAGGCATCCCTGGGCCCCCAGACCTACATCCAAATCCCCATTCCCTCTCCCACACCTGCCATTTGGAAGCATTGCTGACGTAATCCAGATTCATACAGATACTCTGCATTCTACTGTGCTGTATTTATTGGTAACATCTTTAACTGTGCTTGTTTCTGCACAAGATGGAATACTGATGAGCAGTACATGCGGGGCACCTGCTGCCCAGAATACAAAGATAAAATAGCTGGTTCACCTCTCACGTATGCTCTGCAGGAATACCATCCCTGTACTGCTGAGAGAATCCAATTGGCTGGCAGTAATAATTCCAAATAAGCACAACATTCAATAGGGACGACTCAGCAAAATAGAGAAAAGGAAAAATAAGCACTAGTAGACTTCATTCTGATGGATACATTTACCCGCAGATTCCGGAACATTAAAAGCTCTCACGTCACCGGTAGAGGACGTTGGCTTCCTATCTACGTTGGAGGTGACTGCTTGACATCACCGCACCCACACAGCCACACCCTGCCGCAATGGCATCAGTTCCCATTTTTCCACACCTCTGATGTGTATCCGGAGCTAGCTCTCTCCTGAGAGGTGCAAGCTTTCCTCACAAAAATATTAGCTCAGCTAATAGTGCGGTAGAATGTCTCCTCCAAAACGCTCAGGCTTCAAGCCATACAGGAACCGTGGGGGACCGATGTGGATTACTGACCCTCATGCGATTTGTCTTTGGTGCCTCAGGTCAGATCATGTCTTCCGGTTCAGTGAGTCCTGGCTTAGTATGAACCTGAAGGCCATCAAAGAGTGTGAGGCCAAACAAGGTAAAAGGCAATACATGGCAGTAAAAATAAACAAACATTAGGTGCAACAAATACTGACTTGCCCAGGTTCGGACATGACTGGCAGCAGACTCCTTCTGATGTATCAGAAGGAGTATCATGGAGTAGCAAGTGGATCATTTTGTGGACTTGAAGCTTATGCAACTAAATACAACTATAATAGTTTGACACATTTTTTTTCTGTCGCCATAAGGTATTACTCCTCCATCATTATAGGATTTCTCTTTAGAAGTCTATGGGTCTTAGAGCTTGGCCCTGGAAATTGTAATAGGCCCCTATTTGTTGTGGGGTGAAGTGCTTGCATCTAGGTAGTAAATAGATTGTTTTCTATCTGATTTAGTGTCCTGATGTAAGTGGGCGGTCACTAGACCTTTGTACACTGAAACGTGCTTTAACAAACAAAAATAACAAAAACAAATGTACAAAGTGAAAGAATATATGCTTGACCAAGAGTGTCCGAGGGTGGTGGCATGCTTTATCACAATTACCCAAATCTTGAGGATTGTCATGTCTGGTTTGTAGATGAATGTATATGTGTATGAGAGAGGATGAGTGATTGATTTTTAATCTGTGTTTTTTCTGGAGTAGGTTTTGGGGATATTTTTTATATCAATGTGTTAATTATGTATTTCAATTTTGCACATAAGGATGAGTGATGGATTTGTAATCTGTTGTTTTTCTGGGGTACGTTTTGTCGAGATATTTTATATCTATGTGTTAATTATGTAGTTCAGTTTTGCACATAGCTTGTTACGTGTAAACTATTTTATGAAGTTAGTGTTGTAATAATATTTGTAATACATTCTATTTACATTTTTGAATTGATGACTTTCCGGTTCTTCATTATTATTACACGACATTGATTATACATGCAAACTTCATTCTTTTCCATATTGAATTTTGGCAAAGTATGAAGTTTGATTTGTTCCCCTAATCTGTAACCCATATTAGCTTTTTCATGGGGCCCTTCACTCTTGATTTGGTCGCAGGCAGCGGCTTTAGCATGGGGGGTGGGAGGAGGAACCTGTCTGTTTCCATCATATTCTCCCTGAGCACTGCACCTGATGTGGTTTGGTGGGGAAACAGGCGAACCTGCTCCGTGGAGTGTCCTTCAGTTCCCCTCATACTGTAACCATGGTACAGACCAAAGCCTCAACACTAAGGTGGGGGAGCTCATCTGGAGTACCTGTAAATCAGAACGCTTTGTTCTTGGCCTTGAACACGGCATGAGACAATCACCTGACTGGTTTCTGAAAGTCAAAGCTGACAGTCCGAGCTAGCATTATCTTGGCATCTCCTACAAGAAGTATTTAAAGACATCTTAACCTAGTGGGGTACTTCTCAAATTGCTCACATCCCCGGAGAATGGTCCATGCCAGCAGTTCTGTGCCTTTCAGTACCCACTGAAAAAAGCCTTGGGAGTGGAGGGTTGTACATGTTTCAGATGAGGTGAACCTTTCAGCTGCACTACAGGGAGCCCGCATTGGCTTGATTCATTGAGTTCCGAGGAAGATTCACCAAGACCAGGACCAGGTCATTCTGATTTTCCCCTGATTGGCAAAGAAGGCTGTGGTATGCAGACCTGTTTTGGGAAGTATAGATGGTCTGTGAGCCAGGTGGGGTCCGGGTAGTGTACTGCCTTGTAGAGGTGGTGGAGCAGATTGTATTGACATTGTCTCTGAATAGGGACACATAATTGTATCTCAAGGAGGCGAGGGTGATGTGTGTGTCGCAAGGTAGGGTGAGTACTACTCAGGCACTGCTGTATATGATAGTTTAACACGTGTTGCGGCTCTGCAGACATGTTGTGGTAGAGGGAATTGGTGAACTAGAATCTACATGTGGTTAGGGCCTGGGGGATGGTGTCACACGTGGCAGGAGGCAAAAAACAGAAGTCTGAAAATGCAACATATGTAAAACCAGATGGACGTGAAGCAGGTATTTGTGAATTGTAGGGGTGATGTAGGTGTCCAGGATGAAGGTCAGGTGTCTGGGATGGTTGAAGGGTGAGGGTTTTGGGCCTAATTGTGTAGGCAAACAAGGTAGGTACATGTTTCAGATTATCCTCACTAACATCTACTGAGGTTCAGGTTCATCTATTACTCTCACATACAGGTAAGCATGCTGGATAACCACATAATGTAAACAATTGTGGTGTTTGTGTTTTCTAAGAGTCATTGTTTGATATATGTGTCAGTGTGTAAGATTAAATACAGTATCTAGGTCTGAATGATGATTGCCTGAGGTGTCGTGTACAAGTACAACTGAGTGTGTCTGAGTAAAGAGATTAGAGGGAATCTGCAGATGAGTATTTTGGGTAGTGAATTAATGGCTTGAGATGTTGCATAATTTCAGTTTGAATGTTGGTAATCCCATTCAGTGATGTGAGTCAGAGTCTACTGTTCTATACTATGGATATGAATGTGTATGCTAAGGAACTACTGGATATCAAAATAAAGCTGAAGTATCATATGTACATGTCCTTACCCATCATTGCAGTATAGCAATGTTGCTTGCTGTGTAGACTTATCTTGATATGTGACACATATGACCTCTATGTAACATCATTTTTTACAATTACATGCAATAGCATGCAAGACAGTACAGCAATGCATATTTTTTTGGTTTATTGTGTGCAAGGCAGAGTGAAGGATAATGTATGACACGTAATAAAATAACATGACTTGGACACTGTTGTGGTAGTAACTTATGGCTAGAGGGAATGCTGGCACCCTGGTGACATGGCACAGTGGTCGGGGGAATAACCTAATGTAACATCAGTGTAGACACTAACCACAAAATCATGTTCAATGTAAAAGGTGCACATTACCTGCACTCACTCTTTAATGCAGGGCTGTCCAGCAGGCTACTAAGATGTATTGCATTGTGCCATTAAACTAATGGCACCCTTTGTTCATACAGAGGTAGTCTGAACAATTTTACGGTTCTGCCATGTGTAAGGCAACAATAGTCTAACATGGCCTAAACTACTTCTTGTAACATATATGCTGCATATCTATGTGTATTTGACAACTGAAAATAAACAGTGGGAATGGCAGTAAAAATACTAAACTACACTAAACCTATGCTAAAGCCTAACACTATGCCTATATTAATAAAACTATAAAAACAACAGGGAAAGGGGATTGTCCAAGAGCAGAGTTCAAATTTGTGCACTGATTCGTTCAGGACATTTTACAATGTCACCATTATGGCACGGAGGCTTGCCATTTCACTCTTGATGACCTGCACTCGGCTCATTTCAATCGTTCAGAACCTGGACCTGGAACAAAGAGCCACTTGCAGGTGTTATGAGCATGGGCTGAAGGTGTGGCAAATGTGAGCCATTAGACTGGGACTGGAATTGGCTGCGTAGTGTCACCTGATGTTGGGCTCCCTCCAGGTCTGTAGGCCCGCTGGATAGGTCTGTGTGTGCCCTCCATCGTGCGTGCCAAGTACCTGCCAACTTGGCTATCTCAAAACGCACGCCCATCTTTCGAAAAGCTTTGGCTACATGCATGATGTGGCGGTAGCTCTCCAAGTGCAGTGACAGGTGTTTTGCCTCTTCAGCTGTCAAGTCATCAAGGGAGGCAACGGAAGAACATATCCGCTCCAATGGGTAATGTACATGATGCCTGCGAGACTAGACTTATATTGTCATACAATTATATGTGGCAGCCCACACTAACACCAATTATGGAGAAAGGGATATGGACAATATACCTTCTGTACACATACATCTCCTAATTAAACAAGGCAAACTTACTCAAGGTCTGGCAGTATAGGTATATGATATTGAAATATGGAACCACAATTTTTCACTACCATATCATTCATTTTGGTGTTAAATTGCATCATATAAGTGGGTATGTAATTTGCTCATTAACATGTGAAATGTGATCTTAAGCAAGTCCAGGTAGTGTGCTTCTGCGTTGTAGTACTCATCTGGAGTAACACAAGGCAACAGACATTGCTGTCTTGATTTACTCAGTGTCATGTAGCCAATACATAGATGGAGGGTGGTTGGCTACCTCCTGCAAGACATAACTGGAGTACACCTCAACAATTTAGCCTAAGGAAATCAGAGAAATAGCTTCTGGTATACAGTTGCATCTCCGGAGTGTGTGTATGCCTGCCAGAGTAACCAACTGTACAAATACTATGTAGGGTATGATGCAGGGAACCGTGCACCATGAGGCAAGGTTGATTGTGTTGTTGCTAGCCAGTACAAGTTACCCTACGAGTAGGGGAGCAGTGTAATGGACTCTATGCTGCTGACACAGTGCATCCCTGCATGTGAACTTTTCCAAAGTGCAGCAACATCACTATATACCTTGCACTGGATGAATGCCTCCGAGAAATAGGATATAGGGTATATAATGCAATGAGTTTGGCATTTTAGTGCAAATTCATGTGCAGACCAGTCACCTTTGCCTAATGTGCTCCAAATTATTCTGTTTGCACTGAGATAGGAATCTTGACATCCTGTTACGACCTGCCAAGCCACACAACCATAATCTTGCCATCTGGACATCTACCCTCACAATGTGCATCAGTCAGGTAGTGTGGGAATGATTTGTCCAACACCATGGTTGATCAGAGTCACAGGCCTACATCCTTGCAGCGTCCAAGGCATCTGTGTTAATGTTCCTTGGTCACTCCCTTTCACATAAGAATGATATAGACTACTCAGAATGATGCTCAAGTATCCCCAAGGCCGTAATACAGCAGCCATACCTCAGGGTTAAGTAAATGATGGGATAAAAAGACTACTGATAATGCACTCTCACCCTTACAATCACACATGTGATGTCATATGTCCTCTGTCATGACTCAAATCCATGATTAGGAACAACTTTGGCCTATCACAACAACATTTGCAGCATATATCATAGGTATAATGGTTTGTTTGGTCTAGCCTGGTGACACTGTCATACAAGATTTTACAAATTGGAATTTGATTTTACACACACATACACAAACAGGTATGTGTCACCACACATTTTAAGTGTTGATCAGCATGAATGTCTGACTACATCCACACTGAACTTATGTTGCAGGACAGGTTTAACGTATGCAGCCTGTCTGAACATAATATGATGCAAAATGAAGGAATATATGTGGAATTTGGATACATACTTACTGTAAATCAGATATATTGAGACAGTAATTTTTACACTTGGTAACACTGTCTGGGTAATGTTTTACACCCCATCAGCACCAGTGTCTTACTCAAATATGGACACTGGTACCAAACCGTGTCCAGGCAAGCTTAGCCTTGCTCATGCCACTTTGCTGCGACATCTGTTGAAACTTTGTATGTAATACCTGTGCTCTTTGTTGGATGTCAGATTTAGATTGGGTTGACCATCTGCTGATTTAGCGCCAGATGACGGGACAAGTGCCATAAACATCAAAACAGTAGTTGAGCAAACATCACTACAGCTGGTAAAGATGCATGCTATGTGTGTGCCTGCATAAATTATCCCTACATGCACATTGACATACGTTCTTGTCCATTTAACATTATTAGGTGAACAAGTACAGTTGTGTTTGTACACTGAGTGGAATTTGGTGGCAGGTGGTTGATACAGCACAATGTTATCATTATCATGGATCACACACAAACCTTTCTGAGCCACAGCCATGTACTTATTACACTTACTAGATACCGGATTCGGGATACCGGAAGGTGTCAACTTCACCCCTGGTGTATGGGGCAGGTCCACCTACAAGACAATAAGTAAAATACTACTTTGTAAATAGTGCTAATACTCAGTCATAATTCTATTAACAGTACTATGACATCCCAGTGATTTGGGAGATTCAACATGCTGGACACACTATGTATATATTGTCTGAATATGGGATGCATCTAGTCACCTTGCATGGCAGAGGTGACTGGATGTTGAAGCTCAGAGATAACTAACATCACTTGCCAGAAGTATGCTTCAGGCATGTGATGTTAAGTGTACTTCAGGGCAGCATCATCTCAGGCCCTCTTGCACCATGACACAGGAGAACCTCTTGGACCTAGGCAGACCAAAGAAGTGCTGCCCTAGGAAAAGAGAGGTTTACGCCTTATGTAAGATTGCAAGGACCATATCAGACTACTCATGGATGTGGTGCACAGAGTGCTGAGTAGCAGCAAACCATTCTACCTTGCAACATGGTGCAGGGGTGCATGCCTTGGAAGAAGGTGTAAATATTTTGTCATGAAAGGGCCACCTTCCCGAACAAATACAATTGCTAGAGTCATTTTCATGTGTGCTGAACAAATGGAGGACACATAATGGGTTCACATTAGAGGAGACTGAACATAACATTCCTCCTTTCACATGTGTTGGATTACAAAATGTTTGGTTCATATCCTGCACACGCAAGTATGTGAAACCAGGTAATGTTTCCAAAGACATACATGTTAAATCCAAAAAAAAGACACCAAGAACCCACTGAACAGACCCTGGTGCTGGATGTGGCAATTGCATAGCATTGCTTTGGATTTTTGTAACCAGTACAATAAATGACCTGCCCCTTAAATGCTTACACTGTTTTAAATGTGACACTAACAAAAGTACATGCAGATGGTGCGTAAATAGATACCAATGGGTCTGCCAATCGCCAATACAATGTAGTCCACCAGATCACCCTCTCGGGACACCACATCAGCCCTGCATTGTTTCAGGTGGTGAACGGTGCTCTCTGTCCCAAACATTGTCAACATGTGGCAATGCACCTTCTCCCAGCGCTCCTTTGCAAGGTATCCCTGGCTAACCCTACCCCTCCCAATGCCAGCATATTAGGAAGCTAATGGGTCAGGAGCCATAGCCTGCCCCCAACTCATTCTAAGATAAATTCTTGGCCCTACCCTTTCCCGACATGGCCAACTCCCCTTAACCTAAACACTACAGCTAAAATATTAAACTGCTAAATTGACAGACACCTGACAAAACAGATACAATTAACAACAAATACATAAAAGGCATACACATTGCACAATTCAGGAACAGACCAGACACCAACAATGTCAATATTTACAACAACAAAAACAGCCCCTCTACTTCATCTTAAAATGTGTGCTGCATTCTGCAGCACACATAGATGGCGGAATATGGCTCAGAGGATATTTGGCTTAGGAATAGGCGCACCTTCATGTACAAAACACTCCTAAATGCAACTTAAGCACCCTTGCTTCATGTTGCAAGTGTGCCTGCATTGAGCCTAGGTAGCCAAAACAGCACCGGAGTACTGCAAAATACAGGAATGATTTGTATCCTATTAGATACAGCCCATTACTTCCCTTTTGCTTTCACACACAGCCGTGCAGTGGAGTGACTATCTGTACTGCACTGTGGCCATGCTCATTATATGCCTCCCTATTTACAGTCACCGGACATTAAGGGAACCATACTGTGATCCACATGTATCGAGCTGCCATAAACAGCATGATATGCAGAGCACACACTCAGGCACCAGGCACTGTTTGGTTCTACACTCCCTTTGGACTGTGTGTGAAGGTGAATACACTCTTCCAACACACACACTCAGCATGTGCGCACTGTTTCACATTTGAACCTGTGTGTTGTGTATGTCTTGCACAGGCACGTGCATTCTGCACATGATTTTATCATGCACACATATTTTTATCAACATGATGTTGGGCAGGGATTGAGTGAAACACACAGCAGCAGACCTCCTTTGTAATAGGTGAGTGAGCCAGTAGGCCTCACTGCAGTGAATCAGGGTCACTGGGCCATGTACATTACTACTGTTCAATACACATCATGCTGCCAAACTCATTTTGGCTCTGTCTTACTCCTTCAATGGCAGCAGTACAACATCTACCCTGAGGGCAGGTCTTTGTGTGGCCCTTCTGGTCCAAGAACACTGCAATCCATGACACAGGTATATGTAATGGCACACATTCAATGCCATTTCCACTTTGGGATAATACAAGATTTGTGATCCCCTCAACTATGTACTTGTGCACTCAGGGCAGGGGTAAACTACTCTTGCCATACAGAGGTAAGTTCATATCCAAAGTCCTATATTGCACCATGTTCAATGAGTTAGTGCATGTGCACATACGTATTTCTGTGATGTTTGACATGGACGCCTTTTCACACTTTTGCCATCTCTGTATTATTCAGATATCCTGATGCTTGCAAGAACATCTTCATTGTTTTACTTCTCTGGATAATCGCCCACATTGCAAGTTCATCTGTTCATAGTGTTATATAACAGGACTTTGAGTCTCATCGCATTGCTGTGCAATGAATGTCAAATTTGTTTTTATCAACTGTGGCCTGATATGGTAGGTATGACAATCGGGCCAGGAATTGACTCACGTGTAGTGTTTCGAGGATTCACACACATGCATGTATGCCTTCTTTACAAATAGAATGTTTACATGTACATATGATATTTTGCCTTTGTCCATGACAACTGTCACTCATGATCTGTGATGGTATGTGCAACATTTGCCCCTGCAAAGTGCTGACATTCTGCATGCTGGTGAGACATACTACAATGAGTGGTTTGTCTCAGGTATGGACATATTGGGTTAATTGTGTTCCAACACTCACCGAGTACCATATGAAACACAATTTGCTGCTGCAGAGCACAAGACTGCTAGCTGTGCAGTACTGCACTGCTCAAGTGTGTGAGGACAGAAATGTACTACTTAGATGTGGATATATGACACACCTGACCTGTCCCTTACATACAGTACACTGCATAACATTGCATTGTTGCACTGGTTGATTAAATATTCAGAGCAAAAGCCCCATGTTGCTCAACAGATCCGACAACATGACACATGTTTAGGCCTTCTTCTAAATGAGAAGATGCGAGTGACTTTATGTTTACATTGACGGTGACATAAGAACAACACAATAAATGAGTTTAACAATTTGTCCATCATGTCAAATATTAATGAAAAAATAATTGGCTGCGAAGTTGTCATGTCTGCTCCGACCAGCCATTGTATGTTGGATTTCTCCTCCATTATCATCCTCCTTCTCTATTTGGTCAGTCTCTTCAGACTCCGAGTCCCCCTGGACATGAGTTCTTATACATATATTGTGGAGGATCACAACCACAAGTATAATTTTAATCACCATGGGGTGGTGGAGTATAACAGTCTACCCCCTGACATGTCCAGGCATCAGAACGTGGACTTTATTACTACAAATGTCTGTTTACCACATTCCTTGTCTTGATCAGTGCCTGGTTGATCTGTTTTTCTGTCTCTGTCTGGGGATGTACAAATGGGGTCAGAACCCATGGCTGCAAAACATATTCTTGGTCATCTTAAAGTAGAAAAAATACAAATATTATGAGTATGCACATTGTTACAGAGACATACCTGTCCATGTGTGTTATGTATACTGACTAACTCATACATATTACGTACAGTATTGAACTTTGTGGTATATATAAAGTTGATCATTGTTTTACATGTCTTTTCCAGTTCTCCCTGTCATTGCAAATGTTGACCATGTCCTGATACTTTGGACATTTATACATGCCTATGCATGTTCAGGCAATAGAATACTGTGACAGGTATTTTGAAATATACTTGACCACTCTGTTATGTGCACTCACTACATGTGCAAAGTGACAAAGTAGTGATCAACCTGTTTGACACACACACATATGTCCATTTGAAATATCTGATGTTGTTGCTTTCCTACATGACATTGACTGAGCTTTTAATTGATTCAGTTACTTTAGCATGGAAATTAGTGGCCTACAAGTATTGCATTTCCACATGTAACATGGATAATTATACATTCTGATGTCAGCCTTCGGCTAATGCTTGTTGTCAGACAAGTTGTCATGCTGAACTTAGATTGACACATAGTTATGGTAATGTAGGCCATTGTTGTATAGGACACAGTGATGTAGATACAAGTACAAGATACAAGTAGCTTTCTACTATAGACCTGGACAATACTTAAGGTTTTCACATATATATTGTTTGTATTTTTTTTTGTATTATTTATGTTTTGTACTGTTGGTATCACATAGGTACACAAAATTGTCATTTACACATGAATGGGGTCTATACGTACATTGCATGACACAAATGGAGAGTACAACTACTTCTTCCAGTGTTGCTCCAGAAACTATGGTGAACATGCAAGTATAGTGCCATATGTGACACATCATTTTTTTCACATGCCCTTAATTTATTGGAAGTTTAATTGATACAGAGACTAGATACTCCATTGAGGTGACACTCATTTCACACTTAGCCATCATGTGCCCTCTGTAATCATATTAAGTTGTCTTGGGTACCACATGCTGTTTGACTGGATTTGTTAACCAGTGCAGAAGTCGTGGTTCAGTCCATTCACAAAGCGTGAAATGACACAATACTGCCCACAGATGTTAATTTGCAACTGCCATGGCAGGCTTAGTGAGGGAATGACACAGTAGAAAATCATTGTCTACTTGTTAAAGTAAGCTGTTCCCACTAAGTACACATGACACTAGGGGCCAGATATTTGGCAAAGTGGTGCAGCGCAGCTCAGCGCGTCACCCTGCTGCGCTGCACTGCGCCACTGAGAAAGGGCAGGAATGCACAGTATTTAAGCCATATGACAGTTACCTGCCATTTCACCGGCACACATGTGCTGCCTAGCGCAAACATGGGCACCCTTGCACTATAGTGCAAGGGTGCCTGCATTGCATGCCGGATTGTTTTTCTAAGGAAGGGGCACCTTCAAGCACAAAAAAAGCTTAGAGTCTTATTCCTGTAGCTATGTGTGCCACAGAATGCAGCACATATGAGAAGAGGAAGTCACATGGATGAATTAAGTAATTTATCCTGTTGCACCTCACCTGGGAGGCATATTTGATGCATTCCCAAGTTAAGCTGTTTTTGTAGATATGGCATACATCATAAACCATGGAAGGTGCATGGAAACACCCACACAACACCCATTGAACACCTCCCTTACATACAGTAATGCAACACAGCATTTTGTGTTGCGTTGCATTACTGCAGCTTTCTAATGCCTTTCAAAGCCATGCAAAGTGGCTTTACGTGTCTTCAACAGCCGGACTTAGTGGTCTGCATAACACACATACTATGATGCACAGTGTAACCATGAGGCACACCTCTGGTAAATATGCCCCTAGCTCCATAGACAGAGATGGCTACTATGCCATACATTTCATATTTGTAGTTGATATGTTGCATACTTCAACTATACTTACCAACAAGTAGACCATTCCCATATTGCTCATTTTGGATGTACTCATTGAAGATACTGTGCTGGAAGATGTAGGCATCATGTGAACTTCCAGGGTATTTGGCCAGCATATTGATAAACGTCCCCAGATGGTCCACTATGGCCTGGACATTGATAGAATATGTGTGCTTCCTATTTCTGCACAGGTGGAATGTTTCAGCAGGGGAACCAATCGCACATGTGTGCAATCCATTGCACCCAATACATCGCGAAATCCCGCAATGGCACAGAAGCCATGCTTGGTGTCCAGTTGTTGCTGTTGGTTCTCGAGGAAGGGGAGATACGGGGGTGTGAGCCTGATTATGGCATCCAGGAGAGAGGGTAGGAAGGCAGAACACAATGCCTGTGATATTCCTGCCACTCTGGCTGTTGTGACCTGAAGAGAACCAAATGCCAGCATGTGGAGCACAGCCATCAATTTGACCTGTGAAGGAATGCTAGTGGGCCTGGCAGTTGGTTGCTGGAGACTAGGCCCAATTTTGTGGAGCAATTCAATGAAAGACCCCTTCCTGAGTCTGTAGAATTTGATGACCTCCTCCTCTCTGAGGCCAATTATGGAGATGTACTGCCAGAACACACGCTCCCTCCTCCTTCCCTGTCTACGTGGTGATCTCCTCACCTCTCCTAGCTGCAGGATCACAACCTCCGTGGCATAGCTGAGCTTGCCAAAGTGTTTTTTGATGTTCAGGTTTTTATACCATAACCACTGCGACATTTCCAATGCCTGGGTTGCCGATGCACAGATTGTTGGCAAACCCATAAATATCACTGTGTTAGATTTCCATTGGATTTTGCGGGGGAACGCCTACCTTACATATTTTAATTTGTGCGTGGCACAGCTGGTTTAGGTGCGGCTTTTGTCTGATGTAAGTCTTCACAAATGACGCTTTTGGGCAAATGCGTTGTTTTATAAATATGGAGTACTGCTTTCTGCCGTTGCGTCAAAATGTGTGGTGAAACGCCGGTGCAAGCCTCTCATTAATATGCTTCTAGATGACCAGCTGTTCATCAGGTACTGCGGTTCCAAGAAAGGCAAAGCAGTTCAGAAGCAGGCGCTATCCAAATGGATAATTATCTGCATAAAGACCTACTACGCCTTGGCTAAAATAAAGCCCCTTGAAGAAATGAAGGCTCACTCTCCCAGTGCCAAATCAACTTCAGTCCTTGCCAGAGGGATTCCAGATGCAGACATCTGCAAGGCAACTAAGTGGGCACCCCTACACACTTTTGCAAAGTATTACTACCTGGATTCGAAAGTATGTAGGAATGGCCACTTTGCCAGATGTGTACTGCAGGACCTCCTTGTATAACCATTCATCTGGTGGATACTCTTTATCTACCTGCAGATTCCTAAGTGAACCCACCCACCTCCCAGTTTGATGGATGTGTTATAGGGGAAGTGTAATAAGGTCCTGATTAATTTTTTGTAATGCACTACTTACTGTCAGTGCCTGTCCATCTGCTTGCCTTGAAGGTTTTGAAAAAATGGATGGAAACTGCTGTTGTGCCTGGTGGACTCTATATGGTTTCTGTGATGTCAAGCAATGTCACTTCTGGGAATCAATACAAAGCCAGCAACCCATACCAGCGACTTAAAAGTTTTGGATTTTATGGATCCAGTCAGACTCCTGAGATTATTCTACTGTTGTGGAAGAGAGTTACTACAGCTAAGTAACATTTTCTTCACAGTGTGACCTAAAGCCGAGCAAGCAAAGGACTGGAGTTTATAAAGTTCTTTCCTACCTCTGCTGCTTTTCCATATAGCAGCATCTTGGAGCCAGCACATGCATATTGATTCGTCAGATCGCTTCCCCTCCTCCACCTATGACAGTTCAGAGTGGTATAAGCTGAGACCCTGGCACACTGAGGTAAGCTAAATTTTGCTGCACCCTTTGGCATGAATCCAGAGTTACTATCCTCAGAATATTTTCCCCCAAAATGTCATATGTACGCTCAGAAACCAAGATAACCTACTGTCTCTGGTAATCTAAATGAGGCCTCATGCATACTAAGGCCATCAAAGAGCAGGAGGCTAATCTTTTCATGGTACATGCTTGCGACAAACATAGGCCATAGTGTCGCCCCAGATGCATGCTCCATTTTGTCTTTAACCAGCAAGTCACTGAAGAAGTCTGCTTCCAATGACTAGTCCTCTAGGAAAGTGTACAGGAAACATCGCAGAGGTATTCTTCAGCTTCCTGACATCGATCTCACCCAAGGGGTAGTGGTGGAGTCAGTAGCAGCATTCCTCAAAACTGACTGCAACACAGTCTTATGAGCCCATCTAGGTGGAGATGAACCTGGATCTGATGCAGGATTTAATGCCAACTCCAGAATGCAAGTCTCCGGCTGCTTTCCTAGAGTTTCCAGTTCCTGGTGTTGACCCACTACAGTTTGAAGGGTTAACACAGGCGATGCTGGTCCTCTTCTGCTCGACTCCAGCTTTCTTTGGTTTGCCTGTGGGCACCTATGAGCCTTGGGGCCCCCATCCAGATTTCTGCTGTCAGTTTCTTCCTGATGTAGTTGACCCCTATTGACACTCTTTGTGATGCTGGTCTGGTGCTGGTCAACAGTCCTCTTTCACTGAAGTTTTGGCCAATTCTGCCTCTGGCACTGTACCTGACACAACCAATTTCAGATCTGCTAGAAAACGCAACAACGTTCCTGAAGACTAAGGACATTTTAGTCAGGTACCAAAGCAAAATCATTAATGGAGGAGTAGTTCCCATGCAGGCCCTTGTCTTATGATGAATACTTTGGCAAGCTGAAGGGGATTTTATTCAAATTCCAAACATTGTGTACTAACACTGATAGCGGGAAAGTGAACAGCCTTCCCCTCCCCGCTGGGATGGATGCTGGTGACAAACTGGTCCTGTAAAATGGCTGTGGCCTGGACACTTAACCATGGGTGAACTTGGAATGTCCTTCTGTGTCTGACTCCTTGAGTTGCCTTTGCTTGTAGAGTAGAAGAAGGCTAACCTTACAAGAATTCTACAGGTAGCATCCCCCGTTGTTAAGCCTAGATTCCCCTTTAACAAACTGTTGATGGAATATATTTTGGTTGCATGGCGCAAGCATCTGCCTTTATACAGAATGACCAGCTCACTTGCCACTAGTTTTGACTGCTTACGCCAATATGGAGAGTGTTCGCATCCAGGCATCCTCTTTCTCTAAAGAGAAGCAGGACTCTTTTGTTCTTTTATTTTTATGGACAGGTTGTCAAAGAAGACAAGGGCATTGGGGATGAAGGCCTTCTCTTTCCGAAAATGAAACTTGGCACCTGGCCCTTTACTCCCCTGCCCTATTGGAGATGCGAAGAAGGTCTCCTCTGACCTCCCAAACCATCTTTATGACCTGGTCTCAGCTGTGTATGATGGACAATACGTGGTCAAGCAAATTCTTCACTCTGACCCAGACGCAGTGAATTTAGCAGTAGGGTCCTTAGTCTTTTCCATAGTTGTTGGAAATTGGGTCTCTAGTTGGCAGAGGTATGCACTCTGCTCAAGTTTTGACCACAATCCTAGTTAGGGTAAGTCACAACACAACCTAAATTATCCTGTGCTCACCCTCGTGTAGCTTGGCACAGAGCAGGCCGACTTAACTCAGAAGGCAGTGTGTAAAGTATTTGTGCAATAACTCATACAGTAACAGTGAAAACACCACAGAAAGTCATCAACACCACTTTAGGAAAATAGATATTATTTATCAGAATAAAATAAGACCAAAATGTCAAGAATCCAATATGCACAAGTCAAGATATCACTTTTTTAGAAGTTTAGGTAAGTCTTAATCCATAGGAATCAATGGATGTACCTTTTTAGCACAAAGTAACTGGGATGAATAAAACATACTGACACAGAGGTGCCGCAGAGGAGGTGTTGTATCGGAAAGTGATGCGTCGATTTTTCCGGAGTGGCAGGGGTAATCCGTCTATTCTTTCCTCCGGTGCAAGGTGATGTGTCGATTTCCAGGTATGCAGCCTTGGCTCCTTACTGCAGCGCGGGCATATTTTGACCCCCAGGGACGATGTGTGGAAAATCCAAAATGTGCAGCGATAATGAAACAGGTGCTGCGTTGCTTTGGGAGGCCCTGCGGCGATTTTTCAGCTGCAAGACAGGCACTTCGTTGATTCTACAGGCAATGTATCGATTTTGGCAGGCATTGCATTGGTTTTCCGATGCAGTGAATTTCCCCCTTCTGATGAAGTCTTTGATGGCCCTGAAACTTCTTAACAGGAGGCATGATCTGGCCAAGCCCTTGGAGATTTCTTGTGGGGGAAGGTAAAGTGCAAAGTCAGGGAGCAGCAGGCAGCAGGGCAACAAGCAGGAGAGAAGTCCTTCCAGAAAAGCAGCCCAGATTAGTCCTTTGGGCAACAAGGCAGTCCTTCTGACAGAGACCAGTTCTAGGTCCAGATGTGTCTGATTTGAGGGGGGTCACAGATCAGGATATATACCCAAAGATGCCTATGAAGTGGAGGAGACTTCAAAGAGTGGTTTTGAAGTGCACCAGTTCCCCTTTCAACCCAGATCCCTGACTGCCAGGAGAACTGTAGGGGTTATCAGTCCTTTGTGTGAGGTCAGGCCACTAGCATTTTAAGAGTAAGTAAGAGCCCCTCCACCATTCCTGCCCAGGAAGACCAACCAGTATGCAGATAAATGCAGAGGTAGATGATTGTCCTGTGTTTATGGTTGTCTGGGTGGAATGCACAAGGGGAGCTGTCAACCAGGACAGACCAGACCTGGCCGGGAGACATACTTTAGGGCACAGAGAGCAATAAGTGCAGAGACATGCCTACTTTCTAAAAGTGGCATTTCTTAAATAGTCATGTTAAATCCAAGTTCACCTGTAAGCAGGATTTCTCACTTACATTCCAATAATACCAAATATGACAATGCCACTCCTTTCAGATCAGAAATTACCACGTAAAAGTATATAAGGGAATTTCTAGTACTAGGACATGTAAAACTTACAAGTACATGTCCTGCCTTTTACTTACCTTGCACCCTGCCCTGTGGGCTACCTAGGGCTTACCTTAGGGGTGACATATCGAAGTGGCAGTGAAACTGTACTCACAGGCCTTGCAGTGGCAGGCCTGAGACATGGATAAGGGACTACTTATGTGGGTGGCACAATCAGAGCTGCTGGTCCACTAGTAGCATTTAATTTACAGGTCCTGGGAACATATTGGTAAATTAAAAACGTCAATTGAGTATTAGCCAATGTTATCATGTTTAGGGGAGAGCCGGTCAGCAGTGGTAAAGTGAGCAGAGTCCTAAAACCAGCAAAAACGAAATCAGAAAAATGGAGGGAGGAAGGCAAAATGTTGGGGGAAGACCACCCTAGGCTTTCAGGCCTATCAATAGTCATTCATGTCCATTTCTAAATGTGTTCCACAGATTGTTGGGTGGATGTACAAGTGAATCGTATGGACATGCCCTTCAAGGGAGGGTGTTTTTTTTGGAGAGAAAATGGATTCAGTGCTGGCGGCTTAAAGCATGGTCAAGCAACGCCTCAGTCCTTGAGACTGGATTACCTTGCTTGCCAGTTTCATCAGCAGTATTAAAGTGTTAAGGAGATATTCTCGAGGTCTGCCCTTTTGGTGACATAAGTGCTCTCAGCCACTAAAGCAGCCCATTGGGTTATTTCGGAGCACAGGGGGTGTCGTAACTCTAAAAGCAGATGAAGGCAGCAGTCCTCTTCTTCTTCCTCCTTCTTGACTGCTCCTGCCTGCAAAACTGCTATAATCCACCCTTGAGGGAGACTGTACATTCTTTAAGGTGGAGGGTCTGTTTTCATTTGGAATGCTGGCAATCCGTCACCTTAAACCCTCGGGTCCTTCAAATGTTCATTTCCCAGTGTACTGCTTCCAATTCCCCCAGTTCCCTCTGTCACCTCAAATGACCATGGGTGTATTCTGCAGCTCGGGATTCTCACTCTTGATGGGAATGTGCAATTAGTGCAGAGAACGAGCTTGGGCGGGCATGCTATTCTCTTTATTCTCTTGCTTCCAAGAAAGGCTATGGCTTCTCACCCATTCTGGATGTTTGCGTTATAAATTAATTCCACTAGAAAGAAATGTTCAAGATGCTTTCCCTCACACAGATCTTTTTGGTTTGGGAGCTGAAAGATTGGATCCTGTCCCTCAAATTTCAGACTGTATACTTTCATGTTTTGATTCTGCAGCCGCACAGGAGGTGCAGAATTTTATCATTGGTTCTACCCACTTTCACATTGTGGTTCTCCAAGTTGCGCTAGCATCAGCCCCCACAAGTGTCAACAAAAAGTAAGTTCTGGGATCTCTGGGTTGCTTTATTTCGATGAGAGGCTTCTGAATGCAGGATCACCGCAGCTTTTGTCAGACGGCTTGCAAGCTATGATTTCATGGCTTTTCGACCTGGGGCTTTTAAGCACCCTCCCCTAAGTCTCATCTCCTTCCCCTCCCAACATCTTCTTTTCATTAGGGTAGATCTGGACACTGTCTACCTCATAGTGTTACCACCTCACAGTGAGTGTGGGGCTTTCAGCTATGAGCCTGATGTTTCAGGAGAGAGCTCTGCTTCCATCCCTGACGGTTCTCTGCCTTCTGTAACTTATTTTGCCTCTTGTATCCTGATGATGCTGGTGGCACACCCAATGCCACATGTTTATTTCAATGGTCTCGGTTTTCAGTGGGGCCAGCAATGGGAGGTCCTGATGAACTGCTAGAGAGTTCTGGTGGCTGGCGCAGCACTATTTTGCATGCAGGAAGGAAGTCCTTCTGCACCAAGCTATCAGTGGCAAGGTGGTTACAGGTTCCTTTTCCCTCAGCTGGGGTAGTATTCTTGATCCACTGCAGATCAGAGGTCCTAGGTCTCCTTCAGAGCGAAGATCTCATCAATCTGATTCATTTCCAGGCAGAACACCTGGCCCTCAAGTCATCCTATCCTCAATCGAGGGTTGATCAGTCTAAGGCCCATATTTATACTTTTTTAGCGCCACATTTGCACCGCTTTTTAATGCAAAAACAGCGCAAACTTGCAAAATACCATTGTATTTTGTAGGTTTGCGCCATTTTGCATCAAAAAGCGGCGCAAATGCGGCGCTAAAAAAAGTATAAATACGGGCCCTAGTCCTCAGTTTGAGAATGGGCACTCCAGTCGCTTTTTGGCCCATCAGCAGAACATCTCACGCAGGCGGCTTCTTGCTGCTATTTGGGGGTCAATTCTATTGTGCCTGCTCCAATACAGCTCACATCACCAGCACAGTACTGCGAGTACTGGATTTCCTCTGATTGCTCCCACCTGTGATTAAGCACTTTATGCGCAGTTTGCATTTCTTTTAATGCTGTTTGCCCCCTTTTTTATCTATCCGTGTCTCAGATTTTTACCTTGCACTCAAGCATTTTATTTGCCTTAATGAGCTTTGGCAATTGCATTCCTATTTTAAAAGAATTATGGGCCATATTTATACTTTTTGACGCAAAACTGCACCAACGCAGTTTTGCGTCAAAACTTTTACCGCCGGCTAGTGTCATTTATTTGCACCGCTCGGGCGTCAAATTTATACTTTGACGCACGGCGGCGCAAACCACTGGTTTGAGTCTTTTTTTTTTACTCAAACCGAAAATGACTTTGAGCCGTTTTACGATGCCGCAAACCAGAAACGCACCATTTTTTTACACAATAGCGACAAAAAGCGGCGAAAAAACTGCCAAAAAATGTGCTAAGGAGAGCCAAAATGGATCCCAGATACTTGCACAGACCCCAGGAAGATGACAACAGACCAGGAACCAGCCAGGAGGACCCACACAAGACCCAGGAGAGGGAGAAGAAGAAAAGAAAGTGTCGCTTCAGTGCAGAGGAGCAGGAAATTCTGGTGAAAGAGGTGAGGGAACACCAGCACCAACTTTTTGTCACTTCAAAGTTGCCAATTAGTAGGAGAGAGGCAATATGGCAACAAATTGTGGACAAGATAAACAGTGTGGCAGAAGTACGGAGAACAGTCATTGAGTGCAAGAAACGCTGGCATGGCTGCTAGCGCAGGACCAAGGAAAAGATGGCCAGGAACAGGAAGGCAGCACTGGAGACCGGAGGTGGGAGTCCAGCACCACAGGAGCCCCTGGACCACATGGAGGAGATAGTGGCAGCCATCATCTCTGAGGAGATCGTCACAGGGATTCAAGGACAGGACAGTGGAGACTACCAGGAGGCAACACAGATGCAGGGTAAGTCGCATGGGGAATTAAAATGCGCAAATGTTAACTGCAAGCGGGGGGGACATACCTACTACACAATGCATGTCAGCCATGATATTCAGGGAGTGGAATGGGTAAAGGGGCACGGCATGGGGGCATGGGCTGTGCGGGGTAAACCTGGGGCACAGTACTACACTACACCAACAACCTTTGCATTGGGGTCTGCTGCCATGCAAAGGATGTTGGAAAGGTAAAGCCAGCCCAGGAGGGTAGGGTACAACGTAAAACTGGCCTGCTGTCACACGTCAGCTGGTATTCTCCCTACATGAACTAGGGTTCAATTAACAATCCCAGGCCATATCAGCAAGTGGAATTTAACACTGACAACAGCTGCCACTACCACCTCGGCTGTGTGTGCAGGTCAAGTAGCTAATGGCAGTAACGTCCCCATGGATCAAACACACTCAAATTAGAGGGTTCATGATGACAACGTTATCAATCCCCTGTAATGAATATAAATGTGCAAATCCTGTTAAATGCCCATGTCCATAGGCGCAACAAACATCAGGTATTGTATTTAACATTATGAGGTACACAGCAGTAATGTCATACCCATGCTGCACATGTCAGGGTCTACCCTGTGCCTGGGTCACAATAGCTGCAATGCCACCATGCAACAACTCAAGTGTCATAGTGCAAAGACAACTGCATTGAGGGGGAGGACATATGTGTGTAGGAAGGCGAACACCCCCACACAGTCATAAGAGGAAATGGAACACTGCTAGGACCATCAGTGCAATCCAATGTAGCACACATTTCCTAACATCAGCAGTACACACTACCAATGCTGACACCCGTATTGTGCTGTGCCAGTGCAATACATAGTATATGCTAGGTCTCAGCAACATATAGGTGGATGTGAAATATCCAAGACTGGGCCAGTTCCAGATCGTTAAGTGTGGTGCAAGTGCCATCAGAGCACCCACAGCCAGTGAAAGGCCCCAACATGAGAATGGAAGTAGACAGAGGGTTGAGTAGGACAAGAAGGTGACACTTCACAATTTGGCCAGAACCAACACCTTAGGGTGTGATGCTGACAAGTCCCCAAACTGACCAAAATACATGTGACATGCAGGTGGGGCATAGGCCATGGGAGAATGCTAATATGAAAGACAGGAGTAATGAACCAGAACCAAGATCACAATGTGCAACAAATAGGAAGGCAGGCACGTCACATTACAAATCCCACAACACAGATACACTAATCGTACCATATCTCATTGCAGAGGACAATGGCTCTCCTGGGGATACGCCTGTCCTGGACTTCCCTGATGACATGGATGACGAGGTGACAAACACCAGCCAGCAGACCCTCCAAGATGTCTTTGGGACCCTCCAGACCCCGCCTTCAGTCACAAGGAGGAGCACAGAAGTAGCAGCCACCACAGAGGACCCACCCACCACCCCAATTGTACGACCTGCCAGCTCCAACCCAGCTGAGGACTCTGACGACACTGGCACCAGCTTTGAGAGAACTGTAGTTGGAGTACAGTGGGAGCTGGCCAAGGAGGTGCGGGTGGTGATGGAAAATATGACAGCCAGTCTAGAGGGGGTGAGTTTGTGCATTATGTCAACTGCAGAACAGGCAGCAGCCATGCAAGGGCGAAAATAAATCTTGCACGAACTTGAAAAAAGTGTGAAGAAAATCAGCACAGCTGTAAGAGAGTTGACACAACACCTACAACAACAATCCTGTCAACGCGTACACGAATGCAATATTGACCCCCACAGGGCCGACCTGGCTGCCAACCACAGTGATGTGGCTGATATACTTAAGAACCAGCAGCTCCTCCTTTCTGCAGTACTGCCCTTAATACCCCCACAGTTGGCAGCTACCGGGATGTCTGACTCCACGTCTTCAAACACTGAGGTGTGTGTTGCCCCTTCACAACCACCACCACCAAGGGCAGAGGAGACAACACACACATCAGAAGATGAAGACGTGGAACAGATCACCTTCACCCGTAAGAGTACCAAGTAGCACTTGTCCCTGCCACATGGTCACCTATAACCAAGGTCCTGTGCTTTGTTACATGCCAGTCTTGCAACAGCTGTTCTCAAGCACTGTTCTCCAGCCCACTGTTTATTTTGTCACCCTGCCCTGTGATTGTCTCTCACTAACTCATTGGCAAATCCTGTCCCTCTGCACTGTCTGACACTTCACCCCAGCATGTCCAATGACATGTCATTTTGCACTTGGGTAGGATCACAATGGAAGGTGTCACATTAATGGACTCACAATCATGGACAATGTACATATAGCACTACAGCACTTTAAAATAAATAGCACTTACACAACAACTTTGTCTCTGTGTAATGTGACATATCAACCGTGATGGCCATCAGTGATGCTTACCTCAGGTCAATTATTATAGATTGTCAATAAAACTGACCTGAAAGAATGTGGGCTGATAACTATGCACTGTGGTCTGGATTGTACCATAATCTGCCCTTCCTGAGGGTTAATTCTGAGGGAAATAGAAACTATACAGTATAATGCTGTGTTGGACAGAATAACGCTTTCTCAAGGGATGTCGAAGCCAAAAATTATTGCCTTCAACTTTTTCTTCAAGCCAAAATTTACGTAAGTGACATTTCACCCAAATTTTACCTAACACACCATGCAGCATGAATGGATGTGTATGACTGTACATACAAATATGTAACCTGGCTGAACATTGTAACAAATGATAGGTGTGAGTTAGGTATACCATACTACATGAGATCATACTACCACTCACCTTATAAGGCTTCGCTTGGACATCAGGCTGCAGGCAGACTTAACACAGTGTCCTCAATACCAATTCTGGTCGCAAAGTATGTGAGATTGAAAATATACATCAAAAATTAACAACACTTTGGGATACATAGTAACCTTGAGTGGTGGGTGCAATGGATGGCAGAATCTTAGCAAAGTAGCTCTGGTGTAGCTTCCAATGTAACAGCTCAATTCGGAATAGGTTGCAGGATACGACACAAATGCTAATACTAAAGAGACAATGTTCACCCATGCCAAGGCCCTGATCCCCAAGCATGTGAACACATACTGTAAAGGGTTACCTAAATATTTATTTAACAGTAAAAACAGAAGCTAAAACCAGGTACTTCATTGTGTGAAATGGCTCCAGAAGTAAATCAGACAATACATCTAATGTACCAGAAACAGGCCATATCTTCATACAGATCACTGATTGCACCTGAGGAAGTACATGCCAATGCAGCCTACACATGTCCTATCAAACAGCACAGCAATGCTCTAAAAGATGTGTAACAACTTAAATGACCAATGCATCATTGTTCAGACATTTGTCACGTAAAATATGCTGCAAGTCCTCCACGTGTGATAGGCCAACTAATAACTAACTTCTGGATGACAATCAAGTGCCACAAGATCTGTGAGTTGTAAATGGAATTGCCAGGATAGAATGCAGTTGCTAATCATGAGTGGGTATCCTAGTTTTGGACAAGTGATTTACAGATTTACATGTCTGTGTACTAAACTTGGATCATCAGTCCTAGGTACATATTTCATAACCCTATGCCTGTGTCTGGGGAGGGAGATGGACAAGCAACAAATACTTTCAAACATCAAGGACACCCAGGAAGCTTCGGACAGCTGTACATGGGTTTGGGCAGTCCACCACAGGTAAGGAGGATGTCCAACTAGGATACACCCAAACCTTGGACAATCCCATCCACATTTACGTTTGGAAATGCAGACAATTGTCAACATCATTTCATACCAGTAACACATGACTTACAACAAGCAGATAGATGCAAGCACACATCTGGCCATGAGTTGCATGCACACCTAGGCCATTGTACTCAAGTGCCTCATACACGTAGCACAACATGTAGAGCTACATGCTGCTAGGAAGTCAAACATACAGTCAAACATGTTCATCAGTGAATTGGGACGCTGAAGTCTGTGGGTAAGACTTTGGCATCCCTATTCTGTGAGATTCAGGGTCTGACTTGCTGACTAAATCATAAATATGTTCCTCTGCTAAATTTTCTTAATAAAAGTTTTATCCAGAAAAGTCATCCTATTCACATGGTCGTGCCTACAGGGCTGCCCTACAATCCCAAAATATGACTATCCGCTAATGACTGCCCAACTCAAAGATGGAAAATAAATGATACTCCACTCAAGGAACATATCCATATCATTTACTAGTGCATCACACCTTGCTATGTGTCCAACACACAGGAGTCAATCACACAACAGCAGCAAACACAAAACAGAACAGAAATATTATCACTTACTGGAGATGTCTGGGTCTGCAAATCAAGCCACCTCTCCGATGGTGTAGGGGGCAGGTTCACCTGTAAAGCATGGAAGGGAGAAATGTGCTCAATGTCTGTGCACTGTACAACACTTCCAAATACAATTACAGTGTGTAAGATTAAATCAGAAAGTCAAGCCTCTCAGGCATGATGAGACTGCAACTGACATACCACTGCAAACATGTACAGACCCAGGCACTCCAGTGAGTGATACACACATATCTGCACACATGCAGTGGCTCTAACTATCATGTAGTGGCAAACATGCTGCATCATTTGTTTGCAGATTGATTTATGGTGTGTATTACTCTCATCATATGTATCAATGAGAGACATGCAAAACCACTTTCCCTGAAGACCGCAACACCAGTCACTCAGGTATTATGGCTTGGGCATCAAAGGACAATCCTTTACTGTGTGACGCACCTGTGGATTGAATTAAGTGCATGATTTATAATGCTTTCTATGGTCCCTTACATGTAGGGCCTGTGTTGTGTCTAGGTTACATTTGCTACATTAAAAGGGTACCCTGAGCCACATATGCCCCCTATGACACCATAATGGCAGGGATCCTGTGCATTATTTGGTGACAGTTTGAGGCTAGCCATGGATTGACCAGTTTTCATATTTGGATACAACAAGGAGATATATGTTGACAGTGTATATTGGATTCATCCATGACAGACTACATGGGCAGAGGTGTAGTCATTGCACCTGAAATGTGTCTCTCATTGCCCTGTTTACCCAATATGGGTTTCGGAAATCACAGATGAGCCACATTCTTCATCTTACATTTGCCAATTTGGTTGATCAGTGGATCTATAGCAAACTGACACTGTGATAATATTAATACATGGTTTAGCAAATGTACCAGTGTGTCAATCATGCTGATGTAGCTTTCAATTTGTATGTACCTTCGGAATGAGAGCAGTCACAGGAATGCTGGTCTACTGATCTTAGCATACACCCATGTCAGTGATAGCCTCCATACTGGGAGGTTAGTTATGAAACATATGCTGCACTTGATCAGCATGGGTGTGCCAAACTAAACTAGCTAAGAATTAGTCAACTTTATATGTATGATGGAATTGGTCAGTGGTCCCTTGCATGACATCATGCACTTAATCCATTGTGATCATGCATTCCCCAACGTCACGTATCCCATGATGATCCCATAATTTATGAGAAGTACATGGCAATAGAGTAACACAGATGGGAAATGCATTAGCTCGGGGCCAGCTATTGTGACTAAGACCAATGTAAAGCACACAGGTACAATATACAGAGGTCCATGGATAGTTGTTACCCCTCAGTTTGTATCATTTGCTTCATTTTATGTGCCACAGCTATGGTAAGTTGCACCAAACATTTTGATATGAACGCGTGTGCATTACTTTTGGCATCCATCCCTAATTTAATTGCGGCACAACCAAGTCCAAATATCAGTCTAAGATGCTACCTGAGGTCAGATATAACTTGTTACGTATGTGTCAGAATCCAGTTCAGACATGTATCAGAAATAATTGAGGGATACATTATTTCTTGAAAATATCTGGAATAAAAACATGTCTTATCTGGTACACTCACAGATCATGCATAAAACATATGTTAGAGCCACATTTTCATCATCTATTGATGTGAAGGCAGCACTAATTTACAGGCACCTGTTGTGTTTTGTAAGTTAGGGCAGCTGTTGCATCAACAAATGACGGTAATGTGTAGGAATTATGGTATAACTCATGGCAACTGTATGTTTAACTTGCATTTCACATGTCCAAAAACATTGCCTGCGGCATATGAACAAATCTGCTACTGTCATTACAGAGTATTTAAATGTGCACATTACTCTGAATAGTCCTCACCAACATGGCCACCAATCACAATCCCCAGGTGGTCCAGCAGGTCTTGCTCCCTGGCAACCAGGTCAGCCCAACTGTGTTTCATCTGGTGGTCGTTGCGCGGTGTGTTGTAGATTCTTTGAAGATGGTACAGGGCCTTTGCCCACCGGAGCCTCCTTGCCTCTCTGTGATACCCCTGTATCACACGGCCACCTGCTTCAATCATTAACGGTAAGAAGTGGCACACTAGCCAAATAAATCCCCCCAGCTCCTACTCTCCCATCCTACCAAGACGTGGCCTACCCAACATGCTTGAAAAAATTAAATGTAATAAAGGGGTACAGAGGATAATGAAGGGAAAGTAGGAGAGGGAAATGAAAACAATTTAACACTAAAACAGCCCAACTATCCCCAAACTAACACTACCCACAACAGGCTCCCAACAGTACAAAGACAAATTTAGACACCAGAAATGACAAAAATACACTTACACAGGATAACACAGACAGTTAGGAAACAGCAAAAGACAATTTAAAGACCACACACGAGATAAATTCACAAAATGCACAGAGAGACAAGTCCAAATACAGCCACACAGTCAGGAAATATCACAGACTGCAAAGTGAAAGTGAAAGTACACCTACTGTACCAATTCTGTAAACAGGATATCCTATTACATCACTTCCTGCCTCAAATGCGGTGCGTTTCTATTCTTATGCGCCAAAATATTATGCTGCTTACAGTCTGGGCGTCATTTGTTTTTTACGCACATGCTTAGAAATGTTCCTGCATCCATATTTTCAATTATTTTTCATACTTAACCAATTTCATGGGGTACATTGTGGGAATTACCGCTCAGGGCCATTGGATGTATCATGGCAGTGAGCGTCATTTTTCCATGCATATGCAGCATTTATTTGACGCATGTGCGTCTTTTTTTACGCTTATGCGTCAACATTTCTGTCCTTGACTGGGTTTGGGACATTTCTCAATTTTAATAGTACATGACAGGTGAGACAATCCAGAGATAGGCTGTTTGCACCTGCATTTTGCATTCCGGTGTCTGGGCACATGTGACAGATCATACTACTGCGGACCATGATCCTCTAGTTGTTGTACTGGATTTGCACTCTTCACTGACGCAATAGATGGCCAAACGTGTGGAATACAAATTGGTATTACCCAATTTGGGCATGTTGTGCATCAATAGAGGATAGCAAGGCTACGCAACTCAATACAGTAACTCATTGCCTGTGTGCCAATATGGGTGAATTGGCTCTTACTAATGTAGTTGTCCCACTGTGTGAACATCACAAAACGCGTTTTCTCAAATCTGCTTGTATGCATATGTTGTCAATGTGGCCAACCAACAGATGCTATTCAGTGTGGAACTGAGAAAGGAAATATGTTTGTCATACACGTAGCAACAAATGCTGTGTGAACTTCCCAGGTTTTTTGGGACATAAGCATCGGCAATGACAAACCATGCACAGGATAGATGGAAGACAGTTGATCATGGTGAAGTTCCAAGACTAGGCCGTCACATGTCCTGGAATGTTGGATACCACTTCCTGGGCACTTGTTTGTATACTACCCATGAGCCAGGCATTGGTAAATGCTATGTGGGTACGGTGTGTGTGACACTGAGTCTCAAAACCAATCCACAAATGTCATGTCACACCACAGTTTGAGTCATATAAATGACCTATGTTTCTCCTGTGGCAGTGGAGGACCAGCAGACTAAGCAGCACATGTGTACATACTTCCAGTGGTTAATTGCACAAATGTGTCCAGTTCAAGTGTGTGGGGCCATGTGTAGCCTGAGTCATTATTGGGGTCCATGTTGTCACAGTTACGTGCAGGTCTACTCACAAGTCTGTGGAGCCATTTCCTGCATTTACAAAGTATCCTTCCCAGCTGAATTGAAGGAAAGCCAAAGAGGAATTGAGAACACACATGGGGATAGTCCAGCAATGGCACAACAGACGTTTTATGAGACTGACAACAGGGCAACCTTGGTGTGCTGACAAAGTTAATGGATCAGGAATTTTAAACCGGCAGGTTTCCTCACAACATTTGTACACAGGGTGGCCTCTAAAATTCCCACTGCAGCCGGGAACATCAGTGCCTCTGTGCTGATTAATCTCACAGCTATTCACCACGCAAGCCCCATCAATATGTTGGGGGCAATGTGAATCAGTGTGTGGACTGTCAGGGTACAAACGTGTTGACATTTCATGCACATTGTCTGACGTTGTTTGTTGTGCTGGTGGCACCATACCCAATCCATGCATACAGCCATGGTACACTGTCACTATTTGTCACCCATGCATACATGAAACCCAGACAAAGGATGGGCCATGATTAGGCTATTTGAAGACAAGTTTTACCCCAGGATAAGATAAGTAAACTGATTACGCTATACAATGTATTGGAGTATTCATTGTAGACCTACATGACACAATACCCCAGGAGGAGAGTGAGGGCATGGAAAGCAACTATGAGACAAATGTAGCCACAGGGAACCTTTATGGTGACGCAAAGACAGGAACCAGTCAGGCTAACAGGATGCAGGGTCAATCAGGAACAAAAATGAACAAGGCAAATCCACAGTGAGCAGACTGAGACTTGTCAAAGCTGGAACAACACTGTGGAAAATGAAAACTGTATTTGTCCTGTGTGTTGTAACGTAACTCAATAACCCAAAGCCTGTGTTAGAAGTGATTTATAAGGCCATGCATAACAGTGTTATTCATATTATGGCAGTTTCTATGCTGTTCTAGACAGCTGCAAGGGCAGTGCATGTTCAAATGGCGGGTCTGCATGGAGGTGCACACAGGTGTGTGCAGCTTCAGTCTCTCACAAGTCCTGTAGGTGAGAATCAAGTTCAAAGGGCCATCAGTACCTTTCACATGGGAAGCAATGTGCAGGTGATTACAGGTCCTACAGACTACAAGGCAGTGCATTATTCGACCAGAAGTCCATGCAGACAGAAGAACAATGACTATGGCATACCATACTAAAGAGGGAAGCACACTGGAGTCAGAATGTGAGTCTGGGTGTGTGTAGATAAGGGATTATCTGGATACAAATATTCAATTTCCAGGGCCCTTTGAAGAAGGGTGGGGTGAGACAGGGAACATGGCAGTGACAGGACTTATGACCTGGTATGGCATGTGTAGGGGATGTCTTGTGAGCAATGCTAGTCATACTTGGGGCACTCGTGCTATCCATTTGCTGCTTATATGGATTTCTTGTCACACATACTCCTTGCAAAGATAGCTGATGTCACACTGCTGTCAAGGGTCTGGTCATGCCTTCTTGTTACCAATGCAATAGCACATCCACTGCCTCATGCATGAGGCATTTTGTTCCTTAGTGAATGATGGTATCTTAGTTGTGTGCTATATGCTGCAATGAACCATGTTGCCAACATGTATGTGTGAAATAGCTGTGATCCTCTGCTATTGCCCTTCAAATGTGAAATGGACAGCATATATGTCATTTACAGTGTGTGTGAAGGGTGGGTGTACATTCATACCCATCAAATATGATGTGGATTTTTCAGTATCCTAATATGTATTTCTGCCATTTCTGCAATGCGCCATGAGGATACACTCTGATTATGATTCTTAGGGATAATGTTATGAAAAAATGATTACCCAGACCATGATATAGTGATTAGAATAGGTGTTTATTGACATATGGTAAGACAGTGGTGATGGTGAGTAGAGTTAAAATAAATTTGGGACAATATGTTGTCTCCGACTCAATCCTGTAGCTGTGTTTGGATGGTCCCCCTCATGTTGATGGACAGCATCCTCCTCTTCCTCCTCTTCAGGCATTTGTGGATCTGGTTCATACTGTATAGGGGAATGTTCCTCCTTACACATATGTTATGCAGGATGGCACAGGTCAAAATTATTTTGCAGACCATTTTTGTTGAGTATAGGAGGCTGCCTCCGGTGATGTTGAGGCACCTGAATCTTGACTTCAGGATGCCAAAGGCCCTCTCGTCTATGGTGAGTGTCCTCCGATGTGCCTCATTATAGGCACGCTCTGATGCTGTGCTTGGGTTTGCAAATGGGGTCATGATACATGGCTGGATCCCATACCCCTGATCAGCTGAAAGAGAAAATGAGTGAGAAAATGTTGATGTTGCTTGCACCATGATTATCACTTTGCATGGCAGTTGTTCTCTTGTGCTGTCTGTGACTCATCAGTGTTTGTGTTATTGTGTGAAATCCCAGGCTTCTAGGATGTACCATCAGCATTGGGTTGTTTCCTTATCTGAACGGGTGTTTGGCTGATTGACCGGATGTCAGCGGTATTTTTGTAGAGTTGCAGTACATTGTGTACTCCCTTGCATTATGTCATGTGAAAGAGGTGTCCATGTGTCTTAACTGGGGGTGACATGATACTTCCATACACAGAATCAATTCCACAGTGGTGGTAACACGGTTGCATCTATATGGCCTGGACATCCCATCCAATTTAACATACGCAATAGAATTTGTTAAACATCAGTGAGGCCCTTTGATTTAGCAAGGTGGCATTGTACAACAAATCTCCATAAGTTGTCAGCACTGACGTGTTGACAATTGACTATGCACAAATATCCCATGTGTGACAAGTTCTCTGCAGACCTATTTCTCTGCCCTTGCCAAGTCGACTCAGGTTCAAACGTGTACCTATACTACTGAACCTGGTACAGTTCAGCTGGCTAACTTGGTTGTGAGGTGGTTATTTACAGTGTCAAACGGTCCATATGCTTGTACATCTGTTGTGTATATGTATAATAGTCTCAATCTGTATGTGTTAGGAATGTGCACTTTCAATATTGTCACATTAATATGTGTTCTTAGCACAGTCCACTTGCTTATTGGTAGTGGGCAATGTCAGAGCAGGAGTGATGTGAGATATTGGTACAGCTTCAATGATTCCATGTCACCTTCATTGTAGTCACCATCATGCTATGTGTGTCATGGCGTTTGACCTTCAGCATTACACACCCCTTACACAGTACTTATTGCTTGGAAGGGTGCTTGATTGAGTGTTCTTAATGTGATATTGAAAGATTAATCTTCCAAGTTGTACTGCCAGTTGAGGCCATGTCATTGTG
The DNA here is from genome assembly GCF_031143425.1 of Pleurodeles waltl. Taxonomy (NCBI): domain Eukaryota; kingdom Metazoa; phylum Chordata; class Amphibia; order Caudata; family Salamandridae; genus Pleurodeles; species Pleurodeles waltl. The sequence continues at coordinate 1,541,335,697 of NC_090445.1, forward strand.
TTCTTTTAAATTGTTCCCATGTGTCTGTGTTGTGGCATCTGTTGTTATTTGGATCTGTCATTTGTCCATTGGTGTGTATCCAAATGGGTGAGGATATCAAACATGCCTAGCAGTGTCACAGCCTCATTGTCTTCCTGGCCACGTGTCAATGTAGTGGTGTATGTGTTGTGTGTCCTACAGGGTTGCTGTGCAGTGTGTATATAAGTAGGTTCCTGTACTTACCAACAAGTAGGCCATTTCCATATTGTCCATCCTGGAAGTGTTGATTGATGGTGCAGTGACAGAAGATGAATGAATCATGTACACTCCCAGGATACTTTGCCACAATGTTGGTGATCAATCCCCGGTGATCGACAATGGCCTGCACATTGATGGAGTGTGTGTGCTTCCTGTTGCGGTATAGATGTTTGGTTGCAGCAGGTGGCACATAGCGTACATGTGTGCAGTCAATGGCACCAAGCACGTGTGGGAAGCCATTGATTTGGTAGAAGCCCTGTTTGGTCTCCTGCTGCTTCTGCTGTGTGTTGGGGAAGCTGATGTGGTGGGGTATGAGTGAGATGATGGCATCCAATACCTTGGGTAGGACGGCAGAAAATGAGGGCTGTGAGATCCTGGCAACCAGGGCACCAGTGGTTTGAAAGGAGCCACTTGCCAACATGTGGAATACAGCTAGCAGCTTGGTTTCTGGTGGAATGGTGTGGGGTGTCTGCAAGCTGGGTGCCAACTGTGGCTCAATGTTGCGCAGCAGCTGCTGAATAGCTTGCCAGTTGAGTCTGTACCTCTGGATGATGTCTTGTTGCCAGAGTCCCAGAAGGGTTGTCCTGGTGCGGAATATCCTCTCCTGCCTTCTGCGTTGCGTTTGGGGTCCCTGCTGGTGTTGTAAAAGCTGCTGTTGTTGGTCCTGTGGCCTGCATCGGTGTGCATGCTGAATGAAAAGCACCTCCATGTCTTCCTTTTGGAGCTCTGCTGTTGTTTCTCTGTATTTTCCTTAAGTACTGGTGTGTCTGCCCCATTTTACCGCCTGCCCTGACCCAGGTGTTATTTTTTTACCCAAATCGGGCTGTGTGTCATTTTCTGACTCCGCAACCCGGCCGTGCGGGATTTTTGCGCGGTAGCATAAATATGGCGCACGGGTGTTTAAGTAATTTTTGGGACGGGAACGCCTAGGTTGCATGTCATTAATGCAAGGCGGTTTTCCGCATCCAGAAAATGACGCACACGGCAGACTTTTGGCATTCGCAGGCTCGGGCGTCATTGTATAAATATGGTGCACGGTTTGCGCCGAATGTGTGTCAAAATTTCTGGCTCACATTCGGAGCAAACAGTGTATAAATATGGGCCTATGGTCTTACTGATTCTATGCACAAGTTTTTTATTTGTTAAATGTCTGTAGAGTTTCTAATATTCTAAAGATTTTAATTAATCACACAATAAAGTATATACATACAAGTCCTATATGAAAGGTTCCCGCAGGATTTCCCGCCACATCGGACAAGATCAAATGAAAAATCCCATTCTTACCTTGATTACACCATATGCAACGTGGAAATGTTTAATTTAGTTGAAAGGTATTGCATAGCCTCCTCCTCCGAGAGTGACCATCGCTCCCAAGTTTTGGGCTCTGGTAAAATGACAGGTGAATGGTCTAGGAAGAGCTGGCAGTGCCAATATCTCTGAGATAGAATGGTTTTCTTTTCTCTCCACACACTTCACGTCCAGTGACTCTGATACCCTGATAATGCCATCCAGCAAGGGATTGAGCCTCACCCTACAAGCTCTATCAAGCTTTTCACCCCTGCCACTTTCTGAGGTTCTGAAGAATTTACACCCTCCATGACTGACCTATCAACTCTGACCATCCAGCTGAACAAGGTCGTGGCAAAGGCCAGATCAGAGGAGGCCCCTGGCCCAAGTGGCCTCCCTCAGGCCCTTTTAAAGCAGGACCTCCCATATGGGGCCAGTAAATTTACTCCGCTTTGATTACTGCCAAACAAGCTCAGTAATACCTGATTCCTGCTGTGCCACTATTATTCAACCCATTTTAAAGATGGTTCCAAATTCGACCACAGCAATTAAAGACTGATAGCGCTTCAGGACAATGAAGCAAAAATGTTTTGCTGGTTTACTCCTGGAGGACCTGCACCTGTGGTTGGAGTTGAGGGGCCTCATCGAGAAGAATCAAACTGGGTTCATTGAAAAATCTGGCACCTTGAAAACATGTTAGCTACATCTATGTTATCTGAAAAGACGACAACATCTCGGACCTCGCTGCACTGCTGCTTCTTTGACTTCAGGGCAGCATTTGACCGTGTCCCAAAGGCAGCCCTGTGGTCGAAGCTAAAGAACTGGGGAAATCCACTGAAACTCCTTGAGGCAATCATACAATTGCTACTGACACAAGGATTTGCGTCAAACTGGGCAACGGACCTGCGCATCCATGAAAACTGTAACCTGACAGGGGTAAAGCAAGGGTATGTGCTGCCCCCTGCTGTTTAACTTGTTAATTTCTGATTTGTCCTGCACTCTTAAAAGTACAAAATAAGAACACATCAGCTATTTGCTTTATGCAGATGACCTAGCATTGAGTTGGGTTGCAGCACTCGCTAAATTTGCTGCACTCCTACTCTAATGTTAAGTGCTTGGAAGTTAACCTAAGGAAAACTAAAATCATAACACCGGACAGGAAAATCAAAAACGCGGGCTGCATGTACCTCAACGACAATAAGATTTTGAAGGAACAGACAGAGAGATACCTGGGTGTCACCATTGATGCAAGGTGAATCTTTGCTCGACATATGGAGGCAGTTGAAATAAAAGCCCTGGCTCGAAAGTCATCTTTTTCAAAACTATCAAGCTTGTCATCAAGAGCGAGTTTTGTCCCGGTCCTGAAGGTAACGAGAGCAAAAATCATTCCATCCCTGGCTTATCATAGCGAATTCCTGCTGGGGAGGGGTGACATGCCTTTAAATAAGCTGGTCACCAGGTTAAATAAAATCAATGAAATTTGTCATCTTCGACCAGCAGGTGACAAGGGCAGGTGCATTCCTAAATGTCTGCCATAAGCGTCTGCTCACCAGGAGGAAGTTTAGAGGCCCTATTGTAGGACAAAATTAAATTTGGCTGTCCCAGACAACCCCATCTTCTGTACCCTGAGAACTGCTGCAGCATCTTGGATGTCAGAGAACTCTGGGTTTTACACTCAAGTCAAAATGTTTTTAAAAAATGCATTAAAAAGCGAGTGCACTTCCTTTCATATCAGGCTGACATAGATGTTCTAGCAAAGCGCAAACAAACGTGGGCTGTCATCAACGCCTACCAACCAACGCAAATGGCCTATAAGCACTCAAAAAACGGAAAAGCAAGATTCGTGGCCCTCAGGCTTTGTGAATGGCTGTTCTTGAAACTTCTAGCCAGGTGGCGCCAACCCTTGAAATCATCAACGTGCAGGGGCTGGGGAATGTATGAGGAGCCTTTTCAACACATTGTCTGCAGCTGCCCAGCCTTGCTCGAGGAGCGGAAAACACTCCTGAAGTAGGAACAGAACAAACTGGGCATACGTTCGTGCCGGCAGGCAATCATCAATGCCCTCAACTATGATAATATCACTCTGAACATTTTACAGGTTACGTTTGTGGCTCTGGCAGTTAAGAAGCTCTGCCTGGGGGTATTAATGTGTGGTGCTGGTCCGTGCACCTTACAAACTATTGGCCTCTAGTCAGGGGAGGGTCCTCCGCAATGGCGGAGGAGCGTCGGCCCACTGGCTAAGAGCCAGCAGCAGAAAACAAAACAATACTTGAATATCGTTTTATTTTTCTGCTGCTGGCTCAGCCAGGATGGGATGGGAGGGGCGGGGCTGGGCCTCAGGAGCCGGATGGGGATGAGGAGAGAGTGCACCTAGCGCGAATGGGTGTTTGGACGGCCTTCCAAACACACATGCGCACAAGCTTTCTCCAGCACAGCTTTGTTGAACAGCCGGGCTGGAGAAACTGTACAGGCCACAGGGTTGTGTCATGCCACTCAGACCAATCCTGACGCTGCTTACATACTATGTTTAGCATGTAAGCAGTGCCAGGATTGCTGGGACACCAGAACAGGCAAGGAGGACAAGCAAGGCAGCAGGAGAGGACCATGGCGATGAAAAACAGTCATACCACACTAGTACCACACCCCATAAAGGCAAATCTTCTCATCTAATTACCTCAAGCCTAAGGAAGCGCAGTGCAGACTCTTGGTTACAGTGGAGTCTAGTTTTTGATCTGTTCACAGTTGAGCTTGTCTATGACATTTGTACAGTTATTTTATTGTAATTCATTGATTGCACTTTGCACCCTGTCTTTGTCAGTTATTGGAGTACTTGCTTGCCCTAGCTTTACTGTTGAACACAAATTGTAATGTAGGTGCTTGTCCCAGGCGTGAGCATTAAGCTTTTGTCCCTACCTTCTGCAGACAAAGGTTTGTTGCCACCTTATATACTGCACTTTTCACTTTGTGCTTTGTGACTCCAGTTACTGGTTTAAGCACTTTATAGGCTATTTTGCTGCTATCTTTTATACTGCTTTCTGCACTTGTATCAGCCACAGGAGCAGCCGCCCGCCTTTGTACCATCTTCATTGGCTAAACGTGAATGAGCCATAGTCTTGGTTGTGAACATTAGGTTGGCTCCAGTGCCGCTTTTCGTCTTTGTTCTTCTTGCTCATAGCCGAATTTGTTTATGAAACCTTGCTGCTGTCTTTGATATTGCACTCTGCCTTAATCAATTAGTCTTTGGAGCACGCGCCTGCTCCAATATGATCGTCAGTGACAAAATTCACACTTTGCACCTGCCTTAGGTATATAGGCTGTTGCGTCTATAATGTTGTTGATAAAAGATTAATCTCTTTTATTGCACGTTGCACTTTGTTTTTATTAGGCACTGGAATTGCTGTGTATACCAGAGGTTTTAACACTTGCTATAAGTTCGAAAGACACCTCCACCTGTTTTTCAAGACAATTTATGTGATTACTATTTGTAATGGCATTTTGCTAACTATAAAACTGCTTTGAATCCTTTTTGACTTGGACTTTTCAATATTGTACATGTCATTGTTATTTGTAGTGGTTTTAAGTAACCACACAATAAATAATAAACAAACACTATGTAAATGTTTTCTACATAAACTAAGACATGATAGCGTTTGCACACCCCACAACGGTCAGGCTTTCCGTTTCTGGTTGAGAGTATGCTCGCTCTGTGTCCAACAAGATTCTGTTGGATTTTGATCCAATTTGATGGCCATCATTTCATTTTTGATGTCGTACCAATATTAGTCTCACTGAGCTGACATCTACTGTGATTTCAGTTCAAGAGGCTGGATCAATGTAGGCCATGTTGGTGGAAACGCTGACTTCTCTGTTGATGTTCTGCGAGACCTGTTCACATTCTTGGGTCTACTCCAGTGGTCACTGCTGTTTGGTAAGTTCCTAAAGGGTGTTCTCAATAGTGACATAGCCATGGATCTGGTTCAAACAGTAACTGTCCTTTCCTAGGAAAGTGGACATTTCTAACGCTTGTCAAAACTGCAGTTTTGATCAGTGCTTTGATTTTGTCTGGGTCTGGGCACATGTCCCTGTCAAAAAAACATAGCTGATCTTTAATAAATTCATACTTTTCAGCATTCAGAGTAAGATTTGCATTTATTAGTTCTTTCTTGATCTCCCCTCGACATTCCAAATATGAATGTCATCACTATAATTTTAAGCACTGACAATGGGCCTGATCACTTTTCCTATAACTGCCTGCAACACCTTAGCTGCTGAAGATATGACAAAGCTCAGTTCTTTGTATCTGAGTAATACAAAGTGAGTGGGGAAAATTGTATTATATCTCGAGTCTTTGCGCAAACTGACCTAGTGATATCCCTTGTCCAGTTCAAGTTTCGAAAATATTATTGCACCGGTCAGAAGTCTTATAATGGTCACTTATTTGCAGTCCTGGAAGTAGTTCCCTCTCTACAGTCACTATTGGAATCTGCACCTCAACAAAGAGACGTACTTTCATGCCCCATGTTCCCACTTGGGACCATCACTATAGGTGAAACCCACCGAATGGGCCCTCTGAATTCGTCTATGGTGTTGACTGTTAGTAATTCTTTGAATTCACTTTCCACTGCCCTTTGCAGATATAACTGGATTTTTCTATGATGCTGGGATACTAGCTAAACTACTTCATTAATAAATAAGTGCACCAAAACATCTTTAATTTTCCTAAACCAATGAGATTTAGGTATTATCACACCATGGGTGGGTTACCATCCATTCCAAATAGAATTGTCGTAGTTTGGACTCTTGCTCTGGGCAAGACTGCGGATTCAATGATGACAGTACTTATGTTTGTAGGCGACTATCCTACACCAAGTCGCAACTGTAGTCCCAACCCCTTCGGCTCACTAGCAGTACCTCACCAAAAACCCAAACAGTTAAATGTGATTTGTGGCAGCCTTTGAGCATGGACTTAGAAGTTGACATCTCAGGGAGTGTCGTGGTTAAATGGAGATTACCCCTTTCTCACAGATATATCATGTATCAACCGAACACAGGCAATAACAAAGATGCAGTAATGTTTCAATAGTTTTTATTTAATACAATCTGCAATCTGCGGTAAATCGCATCGGCTGCAATGATTTGGATAATGAACAGTGCAAGAAATAGCATTGTAAAGACAAGGGTCATGATTTTAAAGACCCCCACCATCTTGCAATAGCATGAAAAGACATTGAGTGTGTGATATGTTCTAATACCCTACCATAAGAGGCCTAACCGGGGCCGCGCTGATACGAGAAGCCTGGGGCAGGGAGGAGACCCTTTTTCAAAATACTGTGTAGCGCCCGCTTCTCGGGTCGCGCTAATTGTTTACTGCTGCCGCCGGGCCGAGGGAAGGCCCTTTAAATCAAGAGGAGCTCTCCCACCTCGCGGGACGCGTGCGGGCGGTGCCCGGGCCAAGGGCAGGGCCCGTCCTTCGCCCATCAGCACCTGGCAGAGGCTAGGCTGGGCCACCCCCGACATCTTTCTTGCGATTACTGGATTGGATCACTAAGCCTTTAGACAGGTACTTCTTTTTTGTATTTTTTTTGACTTCTTGCAGCAGGGCTTTAACTTTGCATTTTTCGATGACCCTGCTAAATAGTCTTTTAATATTGTGAGAAGCCATTCTTATCCATCATTTTTTATCTGTATTGCTACAGTTATATAGAGACTGTTTTATTCCAGTTTTTCATTTTTTATTAGTAAGGAGCGCCGTTAGAGCATCATTATTGAAACTGATTTTAGGATTAAACAATTAGTAAGAATGGGTAAAAGGAAGCAACCTAGCACAAAAGGCACTACTTCTCAGAAAGATCACTCATCAATACTTAAATTCATCTCAGGAGCCATGGGGGCAATTGACAAACAGATTACTAATGTCGAGGAAAAGATTTTAATCCAGAAGGGCCCGTCGGGCCCTCCTCACTTTCCCCTGCCAGCAATAACCTCTTCAATACCAACCATATTTTCAGCAACTGGTACCCAAATTAGAGGCATAAATGGATGTGTCCAAGATACAATTGACTTTATTTCAAATGATGACGACCACTCACCCTCTCCCAAATGCTTAAGGAAACCTAAATTAGCCAGGAAGGATAAAGTCTCCAGTCAAGAGCCACTTGATAAGACTAGACGTGGCAATTCTGGAGCTTCACTCAAGGAATCTATGCAACACGTACAAATCGTCTGTGAGAATAAAAAACCTGGCCAGAAGAACAAACAACCCATAGTGAAAGCAAAAATCAATCCCCTAGAGTCCACTAATGCCTTGGAACATCTAGTTAGGTCATTATTTGACCAAATGACAAACCGTTTAACACAATTGGAGGAAAAAGTGGATACAATGTTTAACTTAATGAAGGCACAGTTCGCAAGCTTATCAGCTGCTAGTACTCAACACTGCAATGATCCAGATCCAAACGGTAATCCCCTAATAGAGCACCAATAGCCATCATTTATGCCTCAGACTACCCAAAGAAATGTAGATTCATGCACTCCACTAGTTAGTACCAGAAGTCCCCAATTCCAAAAAACAAAGATAAACAGAGGGGAAACACCGAATAGTCTGAAATTTTCCCGGGATTCTTCGTCAACATCAAGAGTTATTTTAGATCTTCCTCCTGCGGCAACTCCCTATGTGATAGTCCTCGCAAATGTTCCTACCCTTTCCGGGGACTACAGGGAATTGTGGACAGCGTTGAGGAACAAATCCCTGAATTGGATTGGAACTCGCATGAAACCTGGCATAACAGAAGTACTCTTTGAGGATATGAAGATGGTTAGAAGGGTAAAATGGGTGGGCAAGAACCAAAAAACATTTAGGGGCGACTGTGTGGTACTCTTGTTCAAAACCCCGAAATTGGTTGAAGACATTCTGCGACATTTAAGCTTGCGGAAGATCACGGACCAAGGCATTGTACCGCTGCCTATGGGCTTTTTTTATATCCATAATCCTGGCCATGATTGTTCTGGTCTCAATCCTGAGAAACAAATAAGCAGGTCTGAGAGTTATCACCCGATCTCTACCAACAATAGATTTCACGCTTTCTGCTCGGAAGGAGTTGATTGACTACCATTTGATCAGGAAGTGGGTGGGTCCATGACTACTATGTTAACCCCAGCCCTTGATCTACTGAAGTGTGGCAATGGTCTGGTGGAGAACATTGGAGATGAATGGATGAATATGGAATCTTCACTGAGACAAATTGCCAATGATGAAGTGCCAACAACCGGTCTTCCTGCCCAATGAAAAGATAAAGCAATAAAACAGTCTCCCACGAGGCAAGGCACTAATACTCGGGGAGAGGATTTTTCATTTTTATTTTGGAATGTGGCGGGTCTGCGTTCTAAAATCAAGAATGAGGATTGGTTAGAATATATCCGATCTTTTTCTTGGGCAAGCTTACAAGAGACTTGGTCTGTGGACCCTATTCACATAAATGGTTTTAGGACACTTCATACCCCGCTGTTCCTTGTTCACGGGGCAGGGCAAAAGGTGGTTTGTGCACTTTTATTTCTAATAAACTTAATCTAACCTAGGACGTTAGCCTAATCTCCAACACGTTCTATCAATTGATCACATGTGAACTAAAAAACATTGCACAATTGCCGATTATTAATTTTTATAATAATGCTCCTCAACAAAGATTTCTATCTGTACTTAAGTTGCTGCAGGAAGAACTGGATCGAGTATGTAATTCATCACATAAAGAGACCTTTATTGTGTGTGGGGGGTGATTTTAACACACACTTGTGCCCTCAAATCGTTGAGAAATCTTGCCTCTTTGGCACAGGTGGAGATGACGATCCATTCCATTTCACACATAATTATCACGGTAACTTGTTGATGAAGCTCTATTTAAATTTGATCTCCTCTTGTGTAACAGTTTAAATCACAGTAAATCACAGTTAAAACCCACATTTAATGGCAGACATGCCAACACAATAATTGATTTTATATTATTATCTAATAACTTTATTTCTTATGTATCGGAGTATAAAATTCAAGATGTCATGTTTAGTGACCACTACCCTCAAAGTGTAAGCCATGGATTCCCTCAAGCCATAACTAAACACAAGGAACCGACAGAGAAGGTATAGAACATTGAACAGGGAGCAAGAAACGGTTATACTATTCGGTGGTCACAAATTGAACCTGTGCGTTTTATAGAACAATTAATGAGCAAATTTTCCAATGAGTTCGAAATCTGTCTTTTAGATAACATTAGCCCGCAGGCCTGTATTAAAGCTTTTATTGCAATCGCCACTGGAATTAAGCAGTCCCTCACAGTCAGTTTTGGCAAACCTAGGCCTCATGCAGACAAAGGAGGGTTTGATAGCGAATGTACACAAGCCCATAAGAATTTAAAACAGTATTTACAAAGACAAAATCCTGACAAACATGGTATTAGTCTTCAGAGGAAGGAGTACAAAAAGGCTATAAAATTAAGGAAACAGAATTTAAAAAAATGAGGCATGGCATTCTCTTCATGAAGCAAGTCTTCAGAATGACAATGTCAAATTCTGGAAAATTGTGAACTCTCCTCTCCTATGTGATGGAACGTTACCAACAATTGAAATAGCCATCGTGGAAGAGGACTGGGTCACTTTTTTTCCTAGCATATACTCCGCAAAAAATCTGGCCCTGGAACCAAATCCCCTGAGACTAGATTCCCAACCTATCACTCCACCATTTAGTCTAAAAGAGGTTACTGACGCAATTAATGCTAGTAAAAGCGGGAAAGCACCAAGCCCAGATGGAGTCCCAATTGATATTTACAAGACTAACGTCTCATTATGGGGCCCATTACTAACACAGGTTCTATGCGCCTGCTGTGCCATAGCCTTTATCCCGACCTGGGCCGAGTCCATTATTGTTCCAATCTTTAAGAAGGGAGATCGTCAAAACCCTGCGTGTTACCGCCCAATCTCCCTGCTTGATACTCTTGCAAAGATTGCGGGACGAATTGTTCTAAACAGGTTACGAGATTGGACGGAAGAAAATTGCATCCTTTCTGACTTGCAATATGGCTTTAGAGCCGGGATAGGGACCACGGAGCAGGCTTTGAACTTAGAAATCATACTTGGCAAATATACGAGGGCCAAGGCAGGAGCATATACCTAGTGTTTGTCGACCTGACTTCAGCATTTGATTGCGTGGTTCACAGCAAACTATGGCCTATCTTATTGGACATTGGGGTAGATACAACTATAGTTTATTTCATTAGGGAACTATATGCTGGAGCTAAAGCAAGGTGCGTTATGGGCTTCAGGGGGAATGTACCTCAGCTTTTCCTATTGAGTGGGGGGTACGTCAAGGTTGTGTACTAGCTCCCTTACTGTTTGCCTTATATATTAACAAATTAGAGGGGGTGTTATCTGACGCTTGCAGTGATCTACCACAAGTTGGTTCTCAAAAGATCCCAGCACTCCTGTATGCGGACGATGCCGTTTTGATGGCCCACACTCCAGTAGCCTTGCAGCGGCTACTAACAACTTTTGATAAGCATATGGAAGCCTTAGGTCTTAGAATCAACCATTCTAAAACCTTTTCGATGAAATGTGGTAAAAATTCTTTAAAGAAACCTCAGATCATGTTAAAAGGCAATAAATCAGATGACACAGGAACCTTTTCATACTTAGGCATTATGTTTGATAATGAAGGTATATGGTCACAAGCCATAAAATCGAGGAAATTGTTATTTACAAAAACTATTATGGCTATAAAAAACTTTTCTAAAAAGGTTGGTAGAGCGACCCCTGAGGATATCATGACGTTGTACAATGTAAAATGTGTTCCTGTTGCACTGTATGGGGCAGGACTCTGGGGATACAGGAACTGTAACATCTTACAGCTAGTCGAAAATGATTTTCTAAAGTCTATTTTAAGTGTTCCAAAATCTACCTCAACACTGGCATGCCATATAGAAATGGGGGCAGCATACCTTTTAGACTTAATTAGTATTTAACCAATTCTACTATGGCACAAAGTATGGACGTCTGATTCTGCTAGGCTGAAAAGGGCCATTATAGAAGATGCATTGGTATTAACTTATTAGTTGAAAATTCCATGGTTAAACTACATAAAGAACTTTTTCATAGAGTTGGGCTCTCCTGAGTTATATTCTACCCGGCCATTATGGAAACAATCTCCAGGAAAGAATTGAGAAACATCTGTCTTACTCATTTGGCTGACTTAAGATGGGCCACTGAGGCAAAGAAATCTAGCGTAAGGAGGATTATTATGTTGCAACAAACAGATGGTATGGAACCATACTTGAGAAACGTATTGAATCCAAGGCATCGGTTTGTCCTTACGCGCTTAAGATTAGAGACCTTCCATCGTCTCGTTAGCTTTCCCCATATGAATGACTGGACTTTAGCCTTGGAAAAATGTCCTTGTGACTTAGTATCTGATCAAAGTACAATGCACATTCTTTTCTTTTGTAAATTTTATTCAGATCTAAGGAAAGTGTTTGTGATCCCATTTTAAAAAAAAATGCATTTTAACCAATGTCGCCCAGCCTTCAGTTATCTCTCGTCCCTACCATCAATCATGATTTGCAATGGATTAGCTTTATTTCTATGTGCAGTGATTAAGGTTAGACAACATTATTAGACAATCCAGTGAGTTTTTTTAACCTTTATATGCATTTTACTAAAGATAACAACTTTTACATGAAATATATTGCTCTATTGATTTTATAATGCTTCTTATGAGAATCTATCTAACTTTTTGTAATGTAACCTATTACATGGTCTTCATTTTAGGTATGGCTTGATTCACTCTGTGTTCTTTTATCTTTTTTAATTATTGACTGATGTTATTAATATGTATCATTTTCTTTTATGATTGTTGAATTCAATCGAATAAAGTACTTTTGATGATGAACAGTGCAAGAAATAGGATTGTAAAGACAAGAGTCATGATTATAAAGACCCCCATCATCTTGCAATAGCATGAAAAGACATTGAGTGTGTGATATGTCCTAATACCCTACCATAAGAGGCCTAACCTTCTACCTAGAGGAGAGCTGGGTATGTTAAACCTAATCTGCCAATAAACTTTGGTCACTGACAATGCAGTGCACTTGGCCTCAGTACACATGAAAAAGTTTCCATTTCAATATCACATTAGAAAAATTATATCAGCCTTGTAAGAACACAGTGCAAAGGCCATGTCAAGCACTTTAACAAGTACCTGAAGGACAGTATCAAACAAACAGTTCAAAATAATACTCCATTGAGTAGCAAAATGAGAGATTGACTATGGGACAGAGGATCAGCCCCTATGCTGTGATGGGTTCCAGTCCATTCTTGTTGCTCAGGGGAAGAAAAGAAGCAGGTAAAAGGAGAGCTGATCAAATCAGTATGCCAATCTAGCATAAGAGAGAAAATTCTAACCAAACAAACTCAGTCAAAAAGGGAGTATAGTGCAAATCATGAAGTCAAGGTTGGAGAAATTAAGTGACTACGCCATAATGAAATTACCCAGACACATAAACAAAGGGAAGTGGAGATTTCCGTACCCCGTAAAAGAACTCACAGTAAACAAAAGCAGGGTAGTGATCTAGAATGGCAAGTGTTGGAACACAAGAGTGTAATTATTCCCCAAAGATATGCCTAAACCCTCAAGTGTACTGCTCAAAGATAAAAGTAATAGAAATAAAACGCAACACGCTGGAGACGTAAAAGTCTAGCATATATTTAATTCAGCTGGCGGGCAAGTTGGTGTAGCGGATCTGTTGGAGGCCTGCGATAAATGCCTTCTGAGGGTGGGGACCAGCAGGCCGCAGGAGGCACAAGCCCACGAAAAAGGAGGGCATTGACTGGTCGACATGTTTTTGTTAAACATCTTAAGAGCATCAGAACAAATAGGTTTCCAGTAGAGCAGGGAATATGGGTGAGCTGCCTGTGATCGTGGAACCACATGCAGCATGGCAGAGTTAAAACACAGCTGCATAGAGAGCACATTAGCCTAAAGAAGGAGAGCTGCTCAGGTAGTGTCCTTATGATTCCTTACGGGAGGGGCACAGGGAGAGCAGACAAAAAGCCAGCAAGGGGTTATCAGAGGGCAGACATGGCACTTGCAGCCCAGGCAAGGCTGAGGGGTCGCCCACTGCGATTTGATAGCAAGGTAAGCCTAGCCGCAAAGCGATAACTACCTAAACAAATGTCTCTCAGACCGAAAGGTGTGCCAGACACTGGCTTCAATGACACAACATGTGGACCACAGGGCGACATGCAGGGCAAAGAAACCTGTTGTACATTGATGTTAAGGGCCAATATTGCAATGTTTTGTGTTGATGATAAAAGTCACATAAACAAATCTCTCTTGTGATAAGACATAGTGCACTGAGCTCCCAGATTTTCAAAACTATACGCAAACATTGGTCGTTATTACTAACAGATGACGTACTGAGGAGTGGTCTTCCTACGAGACCCAGTATTACATACAAGAGAGGTACTACCCTACGTGACCAGTTATGTCATAGCTTCATGCCACCAGATAGTAAGGATACCTGGTTGCCCAAACCTCCACCAGGTACCTATAGATGTGGCCATTGTAACATCTGTGGGTACATTAAAGATAAGATAGTTAGTTTCTCAATACAACACACAGGTTACACACAAAATCAAACACTTCATCAACTGTAATACAAGTTTTGTGGTGTACTGTATTATCTGCACATGTGGGCTTATATATGTTGGAAGCACTATTCGACCTTTAAAAGAGAGAATACAAGAACATCTGAGGGCCATTCGAACATCGAATATTAACTACCCTTTTGCAATTCACTATAATGAGTCACATGGACAAAGAGAAGTCCTGGACATTGCTGTCCATGGGATTGACTCATTGAACAGGACACCTCGAGGTGGCAATAGGACTTTGGCCTTAAGACGCCTTGAAAGCAGGTGGATTATCAAACTACGGGCTGTAGAACTGGGTCTCAACATCCACAAGGGCCTACATGTATTTCTCTAAATATTGTGTTTTTCCCACATATGTCCATTATCTCCTTCCCCCTTTCCTTTTTCCTTTTCATGAAACATTGCCATGTCCTTTTTGTACATGCATATATTGTTTGAATGTATATTGCACTGTTGAAGGTAACGCTGTACTATTGGTTGTGAAATTTAATTGTACTAAGTAGCAAACTAATGGCACATACACAATTGTTCCGAGGGAATTCCCTCTATACCCTATTTCTGGTTATTGTTTGTTGGGTATTGTTCGTTAGGTTGAACTTATATGCTTGATTTGGGGTTAACAACTACTCACCCGTCTCTATTTGTTTGGACAATGGTCTTATGGGAATATAACGAGTTTTTACCAGTGGTGTATAACAATATGCCTTAGCCGTTTTTCTTCCCATTTTTTTTTTACATGCGTTGCATTGCATGCCTTTTTTGGGACTACATAATGTGCATGGTGGTGGTTCTTTGTTTTCCTGTTTTTTCCCTTTTCTCTCTTTTTCTTTTTCTCTCCTTCTTTTCTTCTTCTGTTTATTTCTGTCTCTTATTTATCTCTCCTATTTTCCTCTCCACCCACGTACTTTTTGCATTCAATCACAGATTGGAGTGCCCATAATGCCCTTCCATTGATTAGGTTTAGATCCTTTTTACTTTACCATAGTTATAGTGGCCCACATAGATTAATAACCTCTGCTGACTCAGTCTACATTATTAATTATTGTGCATCGTTTTCATGCCCGTTTCTATGCCCTGGCGGTCACTCAGTACACTCAACATGGCGCCTCATAAGTGCCGTTTAGTTAGGATAGGTGCTTTTTCCACATTTCGATCGTAGTCCTTTTTCCATTTTTGAACGTGCTATTATAGACGCCAGTCCCAACCTGGGCGCGTCTTCAAGAACTTGCAGCGTTATCACACGCAAGCCGCATTTATGTTTTCTCCTTGACTCTCGGGACCATTGAGAGGTCAGGTAAGGGGCCACACATGCTGCCGTGCCACTCGCTTTAGGAGTGGTTACGGACAACAAGCCGTGAAAGCTTTGTATAGGAGGGCATTTCTTTCTCCTGTTTCTATTTTATGACTGGCGCGCTTTCCTGGGATATTTTTAACTTTTTCATAGCTGGGTTTGACGTTTTTCCCTTACCTTACAGGTGTTCGCTTTAACATAGAGGCGCGTGTTTAACAATAAGGACACTTCCTATTAGGCTATATTATCCGTTATTACTCGTTGTGCAGAGTTTATCCTATCACGTTGTTGGTCATCTGTATTTTTGGTTATAATCTTCGGTTTTGTATACTGCTGCGTCTTTTCAATGGACATGCTTTTCCATACACACGTTTTTTGTTTTATGCCTGGGCCTCATGCGCTTTCGGGGTAGCTCATCCCTATATTTTGCTATGGTGAATACCTGCTCATAGGGTTAGCTTTTTTCCCTAGTTTTTAGTATGTTTATCGCTATCTATGCCTCTTTATATGGCAGGCTCTTCTTACCTGCATGTTGTCTTCTCTTTTATTTTCTACTATACAGGTGTGGGCTTATCAGGGCCCTTTCACGTGCCATCCCGTATTATTTTTTGGATGCCTATAACCCGGACAGTCCTCACATCTATAGGACCGTTACTTCCTTATGCATTAAGGGACGGCTCTGTTGTCGTCAATCATTCTTTTGGTATGACTGAATCAGCCTTTTTTTCTTCCCTACTCTTGCACGTTTTTCCAGCAAGGACCATTTAGTTTAGTCCACATTTTTCATGGGCCTCTTTCTTTTCCGTTTCACATGACCCTTTTGGGGGTCCATTCCATAAGGACCTTAGCATTTGGCCTTGCCCAACAACAGTTCCTAAGAATAATTTTGTGGGGGCACTGGTAGCTCTTTCCTAGAGCGTATTTTCGTTTTTATTATTTCATTTTCACTTCGGGGTAACCTCACATTTTACTGTACCTAGTATCCACGTTTGGTGATCTTTTTACTCTCGCCTATTAATACGTTTATCTTTTCCCACCTCTCTTCTCTCTTCACCGGCACTATTTGGTGGCGATTTTCGTTAAGTTTTTCCCTAACACTCTCCAGTTTGGGAGTATCTCTATTCCAGATTTCTTGTCACGCCTAAGGGCTATAAACTTCATGGATAACATTTTTGTTTTGACTTTATTTTCCAGTTGGTTTATTATCGTATCCCATACCTACCGGATGGTAATTTTTATAAGTCTTAAGAGATCCCATTTTTTCTTGTTTCCAGCCTTGAAAATGTCCGTGTGGACGAAACACCTGTTGGCTGTTTCTGAACATTGATGGGTTTTCTCTCAAACATGATGATATGGTTATCTCTGAGCATTGATGGGATCTTTCTCAATACAAAGGAATAAAGAATTTTGCAACTTTCTTCATCGTGGACTCATTATTCGGAGTGCCCTAGTTCTGCTTTTGTTTTCACAAATGTCTACCTTCTGTTTGTGTTAAAAGGAAGAAGGGAGGGTGGAGCAAAACTAGTGATGCATGGAATGGCCGGGAGGAAATATGGCTCTTTAGCACATCTGGAAGGGGTTAAATATAGTCATCAAGCCAGCAAAATAGCAGTTTGACAAGTGCTGTTTCAGCAAACTAGAGCTTCCGCTCATATCTTGTTTTAGAGTATAATGCTAAATTTGTCTACATCAACACACTTTTTCTCAATGCCAGTAAATGGAAGCAGAACACCTACTCAAAACTTTACTTTAAATTAAACCTGTCTAGTGAATGGATGGGGGAATCTTCTCATGAAAAAGAATGTGAGAAGTACTTGAAAGTCTATACTAAAGCAAAAACA
Source organism: Pleurodeles waltl (assembly GCF_031143425.1). NCBI lineage: Eukaryota > Metazoa > Chordata > Amphibia > Caudata > Salamandridae > Pleurodeles > Pleurodeles waltl. The sequence continues at coordinate 1,541,353,043 of NC_090445.1, forward strand.
GATGCTGGGTTCATCTGCATCAGTTTTACGCTTTGCTGTGCCAGATTTTAAAACAAGATTAGGCTGACTACAATAGGCAGGAAAATGTGAAAATGTATGACAGTAAATGAAACGGCTTCTACATTTCAGTAGTTGTTCAGTTATTATGAAAACAAAATCTAACTTCAAAAGTAAAATGCATCAGTACATGGTAAAGTACACTCAAACAATATCCTATTTAAACGAAAGCAACACTGCAGTAATAAGGAATAAACTCTGTTGCTGCTGGTGACTGGGCAAAGTTGTGGGGTGGGGGGAATAACACAAAAATAAATAAATATTAAAAAACCTTACCTGAAGCTCACCGCAGCTCTCCACTGCACTGCAGGCTCCCAGCCTGCCCTATGGCCAATCATGACGCTGCTCAGAGCAGTGTTATGATTGGCTGGAGTTCCCTGACTGGGCGCTCCAACACAAACTGGGAGCCTGGGCATGGTCTCTCCAACCCTGCAACACAGTGCCAGGTTGGGGAGAGCCCTTGTGAGCATGTGTGTTTGCCGGCCCGAGACAGCCAGCCAAGCATATATGCATACTGAGGTGAGTGCTCTGTGCACATCCCTCAGTGCTCATCACCCCCATGGCCCAGTCCCTTTAAAAATTAAACTATAATAAACATTGTTTATTAAATGTTTTATTTTTAACGGTTTGCAGCTCCTGCTGCTGGCGTGGGGCGCAGCTCCACCCCTGAATAAACTGATTAAAATGTCTTGTAATAACAGGCATGTAGATGCTGAAGACTCTTTTGTGATGACTACTGTAAGCAAAGTTTGTGAAAATGTATGTTTACTAGCAGACAAATGCAGAGGTGATGTGGATGAAAAGGCGTGTGTAATATGGTAAAATAAACCTTTGTTTCACGAGACAAGTCTGAGTGATTACTCTGTTCTGCTAAAAAAATACTGCATGGTGCTCTCAAACTTAGAGAGTGGACCAGTTAATAGTCCTGGTCATTCCCTAACCCGAGATATAGGAAACAGACAAGGTACCAGGGAAACCCCGGAGTCCTGAGGTACAGGGGGTGGAAGTGGGAAAAGCACCAAAAGAAAGGTACAATAACATAGTAAACCTACCTCGGCCCTACACATGAAGGAACCAAAAGAGGAAGAAAACAACTATGGTGCGGGCGCAGAGCTGGGTGACAAGCTCACAGGAACAACAAACGAACAGCAACTCATAAAGCATAGCCACTTAAAGGTGTATTGAGTAAATCTCCTGTTTGCGCTGACTCTCACCACTCTCCTCTGGAAGTGAAATAGTCTGACCTGGAAGTCCAGCCCTTAGGTTTCTGATAGGCCGTTCGCCACAGGCACATTCTCTACAAGCTCTATTAATTCTCGAGGCAATGGAAGTGTAATGCAACATTTAATGGAAGGCATATGGATAGTACGAGACTTTGTGGAGCTTTAGCTGTCACAGCAACATATGTAACCTCTTGTTCCTTGCCCCATCCCTGAGCTCAAGACCTGACGTATCCTTCATCAGAACTTTCTAGTGCTAATCAGTCACAGCTGGGGACTGGGAAAAGTGGCGGGGGAATAAAAAAAATTAAAAAAACATACCTGTACCTCGCCGCTGCACTCCAGGCACCCAGCCTGGCCTGCGGCCAATCATCATGCTGCTTAAAACAGTGTGATGATTGGCTGGAGCACTCTGGATGGGCGCTCCAATGCAGACTGGGAGTCTGGGCTTGCTGTCTCCAACCTGGCATTACAGTGCCAGGTTGGAGAGAGCCCTTGTTCACATTAGTGTTTGGCTGGCCAAACATACATGCGCACTGAGTTCTCATCACCCCACTGGCCCTGCCCCTTTAAAAATAAAAAGGTAATAAACTTGGTTTGCAGTTCCTACTGCTGGCGGGGTGGTGACGCACCTGGTGCTAATGCTCTATTCTGACGGATGTGGATGGCACTGAGAGGAGGTTGGCCTTATACTGAGATCTGGATGAAATAATACGCCTGTGTGCAACAGGGCATTAAACCTTTAGCTCACCATTCTGAACTTAGTGATCACTACATAGTGCTTACAGATTTCATGGGTCTAGCAGGAATTTGCTTATCTCCCTTGCAACCAGTCCTAGACACCACAGCGCCTGCTGCTGCCTCCAACACGATCTATCTAGGTGAGGCAGCAAAGCAGATGTATTCTTATTTTTGGCCAGGAGAACGAAAGAAAGAAAACCAGAAACAAATGGAAAGGCATGTTTTTATTTTATGTTTACTGCAGAGTGTTGGGGTGCCAGAACAGCCATCCAACAAGCACTGCAAAGCCAATAGGTATTATTTTTTTAAACATGCAACAGAAAAGCCAATAGTTTGTACTTTTATGGGAGGTGTTTGGTAACAACTGGGTGACTTTGCGCTGCTCCCTGCTGTCCTCGGTAAAAAATACAATAATTAAGTAATCTCGTGACCAGCAGCTGTAGAGAAGCTGGGAGTAGGACCCCACTGTCTAAATATCTGCATTAGAAAAGCTAAGGTGTATTCTTTAACCGGTTCTGTGCCCAGGACGTAATGGTTACGTCCTGAGGCACACTGCTGCTGTGCCCAGGACGTAACCATTACGTCCTGGTCACAGAGCCCAGAGGGAGCGCTAGCGCTCCCTCTGTGGGGTTCCCCCCCACCCTCCTAATTCAGGGATGGAAGGGGAAGCCCTTCCCCTTCCACCCCCGACCCCACCACCACCTGTGACGTCAGCGCGCGTGCTGACAATCACAGAGCCTCCCCCATCGCGCTGGAAGCTCAGCTTCTAGCGCGATCGAAAGAGAAATGCTTTGCATTTCTCTTTCGATCACGTGGGGGAGGCCCGGAGAGGCTTCAAAGGGAAGGAAATGTATTTCCTTCCCTTTGAAGTCTCTCTAAGCGTTTCAAAAGCCGGATTTTTCAAAAGTCGGATTGCAAGCAATCCGGCTTTTGAAACGCCCACTAGACACCAGGGATTTATTTATTTTTTGGATATTGTCATAAGGGAGCGACCCCTTGGGCAAGGGTTGCTCCCAGGGGTTTTTTTTCTGGGAAGGCCTTTTCTGCCCCCCCCCCCTCCGGGGGCAGATGAGCCTATTATTAGGCCGATCTGCCCCCGGGGGGGGCAGAAAGGGGGGCGCCCAGAGGGGCACCAGGGATATTTTTTTTTTTCTTCTGTTTTTGTTTATGTTTTTGTTTTAGGTGTGGGGAGCGACCCCCTTAGGCAAGGGTCACTCCCCTAGAGGGCAAATTATATTTAGGCCATTTCTGCCCCCCTTGGGGGCAGATTGGCCTATTTTGATGAGGCCAATCTGCCCCCAAGGGGGACAGAAACCACTAGACACCAGGGAGTTTTTTTTTACGTGAATTTCACACAAGGGGAGCGACCCCTTAGGCAAGGGTCGCTCCCCTGGGGGGGGGGAATTATTTTAGGCCATTTCTGCCCCCTGGGGTGTAGATCAGCCTATTTTGATTAGGCTGATCTGCCCCCAAGGGGGACAGAAACCACTAGGCACCAGGGATTTTTTGTTTTTTTTGTTTTACAGATGGGGAGCGACCCCTTGGACAGGGAGGGGGCAGAAACCTCTAGGGGCCAGGGAGTTTTTTTGTGTTTTTCTTTTGTTTGTTTGTTTTTTTAGAGATGGGGAGCGACCCATTAGGCAAGGGTCGCTCCCCTGGGGGGCAAATTGTATACAGATTGGCCGATTTTAAGTCAATCTGCCCCCAAGGGGGCAGAAACCACTAGGCACTGGGGATTTGTTTTTGGGCGCCAATGTCACGCAGGGGGAGCGACCCCGTAGGCAAGGGTCGCTCCCGGGGGGGTGGAGGGGCAAATTTATTTTAGGCCATTTCTGCCCCCCTGGGGGCAGATCGGCCTATTGTTATTAGGCCGATCTGCCCCCAGGGGGGGCAGAAACCTCTAGGCGCCAGGGCAAATTTATTTTGTGTGGTTTTTTTTTTTTTGGTTTGTTTGTTTTTTAGAGATGGGGAGCGACCCATTAGGCAAGGGTCGCTCCCCTGGGAGGCAAATTGTATTTAGACCATTTCTGCCCCCCTTGTGGGCAGATTGGCCGATTTTAGGTCAAACTGCCCCCAAGGGGGCAGAAACCACTAGGCACCAGGGATTTTTTTTTGGCGCCAATGTCACGCAGGGGGAGCGACCCCGCAGGCAAGGGTCGCTCCCGGGGGGGTGGAGGGGCAAATTTATTTTAGGCCATTTCTGCCCCCCTGGGGGCAGATCGCCCTATTGTTATTAGGCCGATCTGCCCCCAGGGGGCGCAGAAACCTCTAGGCGCCAGGGCAAATTTATTTTGTGTGTTTTTTTTTTTTTGGTTTGTTTGTTTTTTTAGAGATGGGGAGCGACCCATTAGGCAAGGGTCGCTCCCCTGGGGGGCAAATTGTATTTAGACCATTTCTGCCCCCCTTGGGGGCAGATTGGCTGATTTTAGGTCAATCTGCCCCCAAGGGTGCAGAAACCTCTAGGCACCGGGGATTATTTTTTTTGGCGCAAATGTCACGCAGGGGGAGCGACCCCGTAGGCAAGGGTCGCTCCGGGGGGGGGGTCAAATTTATTTTAGGCTATTTCTGCCCCCCTGGGGCCGGCTGAGCTATAGGCCAAAATCCACAGGTAGGCACTGTTTTCTTTGAAAAAATGTGATGTGTCCACGTTGTGTTTTGGGCCATTTCCTGTCGCGGGCGCTAGGCCTACCCACACAAGTGAGGTATCATTTTTATCGGGAGACTTGGGGGAGCGCTGGGTGGAAGGAAATTTGTGGCTTCTCTCAGATTCCAGAACTTTCTGTCACCGAAATGTGAGGAAAATGTGTTTTTTAGCCAACTTTTGAGGTTTGCAGAGGATTCTGGGTAACAGAACCTGGTCAGAGCCCCACAAGTCACCCCATCTTGGATTCCCCTAGGTCTCTAGTTTTCAAAAATGCACAGGTTTGGTAGGTTTCCCTAGGTGACGGCTGAGCTAGAGGCCAAAATCTACAGGTAGGCACTTTGCAAAAAACACCTCTGTTTTCTTTCAAAAAATGTGATGTGTCCATGTTGTGTTTTGGGGCATTTCCTGTCGCTGGCGCTAGGCCTACCCACACAAGTGAGGTATCATTTTTATCGGGAGACTTGGAGGAACGCTGGGTGGAAGGAAATTTGTGGCTCCTCTCAGATTCCAGAACTTTCTGTCACCGAAATGTGAGGAAAACTTGTTTTTTTAGCCAAATTTTGAGGTTTGCAGAGGATTCTGGGTAACAGAACCTGGTTAGAGCCCCAAAAGTCACCCCATCTTGGATTCCCCTAGGTCTCTAGTTTTCAAACATGCACAGGTTTGGTAGGTTTCCCTAGGTGCCGGCTGAGCTAGAGGCCAAAATCTACAGATAGGCACTTTGCAAAAAACACCTGTTTTCTTTCAAAAAATTTGATGTGTCCACGTTGTGTTTTGGGGCATTTCCTGTCACGGGTGCTAGGCCTACCCACACAAGTGAGGTATCATTTTTATCGGGAGACTTGGGGGGAACGCTGGGTGGAAGGAAATTTGTGGCTCCTCTCAGATTCCAGAACTTTCTGTCACTGAAATTTGAGGAAATTTCTTTTTTTTAGACACCTTTTGAGGTTTGCAGAGGATTCTGGGTAACAGAACCTGGTCAGAGCCCCACAAGTCACCCCATCTTGGATTCCCCTAGGTCTCTAGTTTTCAAAAATGCACAGGTTTGGTAGGTTTCCCTAGCTGCCGGCTGAGCTAGAGGCCACAATCTACAGGTAGGCACTTTGCAAAAAACACCTCTGTTTTCTTTAAAAAAATGTGATGTGTCCACGATGTGTTTTGGGGCGTTTCCTGTCACGGGCGCTAGGCCTACCCACACAAGTGAGGTATCATTTTTATCGGGAGACTT